>NC_084784.1:1570279-1671534 GCF_028858725.1 Colius striatus | reverse complement strand
CAGTTCTGCCTCAGCTCCAGCCTCAACCTCCCCTGGGGCAACTCCAGCCCCTTTCCTCTTGTAACTTAGGAGCAGAGCCCGACCCCCAGCTCCCTGCAGCCTCCTGTCAGGGAGTGTCAGAGAGGGCTCCTGTCTCCCCTCAGCCTCTTCTCCAGGCTCAACACCCCCATTCCCTCAGCCCCTCCCCAGCCCCTTGTGCTCCAGCCCCTTCCCCAGCTCTGTGCCCGGCTCTGGCCACGCTGCAGCCCCTCAGTGTCCCTGTGGCAGTGAGTGAGGGGCCCAGCACTGACACAGCCCTGGAGCTGCAGCCTCCCCAGGGCCCGGCACGGGGGACAATCCCTGCCCTGCTCCTGCTGCCACCCCACTGCTGAGCCCAGCCAGGCTGCCCTTGGCCTTCTTGCCCCCCTGGGCACGCTGCTGGCTGCTGTTCAGCCCCTGGCACCAGCCCCCCCAGGCCCTTTCCCTGCAGCAGTTTCCAGCCCCTCTGCCCCAGCCTGGAGCTGCCTGGCCTCGGGGTGGCTCAAGGGCAGGACCCAGCACTTGCCCTGGGGCAACCTCAGCCCATTGCCCTCAGCCCATGGCTCCAGCCTGCCCAGGGCCCTCTGCAGCCCCTTCCTGCCCCCACACAGACCTACACTCCCACCCAGCTTGGTGTCACCTGCACACTGGCTGAGGGTGCACTGATCCCCTCATGCAGATGATTGATGATGTTGAACAGAACAGGCCCCAGCACCAAGCCCTGGGGATCACACTGGTGTGACTGGGCACCAACTGGATTGAACCCCCTTCCCCACCTCTCTCTGGGCCCGGCCATCAGCCAGTTCCCACTCACCTCCCAGCAGCTCCATCCCAACCAGTTCCTCCAGCAGGATGGCTCCAAAGCCTTGCTAAAGGCCAGGAGCACACCTCCACAGCCCTTCCCTCACCCTGAGTGGGTCACCTCATCCCAGATGAGGCTGCTGAAGCAGCAGCTGCCCTTACCCGGGGCAGAGGGCAGCGGAGCTGAGCCGCCTCCTGCAGGTCGGGCACCAGCGGGATCAGGAGGCGGTTGGGAAGCACCAGGTAGGAGGAGATGGTGTCCATGATCATCGTGTCTGACATGGAGCTGATGGAGGGGAGCACAGGCACGGTGTGGGGGGGTTAGATGGTGCTGAGGGGGGTCAGGATAGACCCCATCACTGAGCTGGGGCTCACCTGAGCCCTGGGATGTCCAGGAGGTTGGTCATCCCCGTCCAGTTGATGTCCAGAGTCTGGATGGATGGGGGGGAATGGGGTGAGATGGGGGAGGTTGGACTCATCCAAGGGCTGTTGGTCCCTTTGTGGGGCTGGAAGAGGGGGGGACACACAGAGACACAGACACACAGAGACTAACACACACAGAGCCACTAACACAGCCACACAGACACACAGAGACTGACACACACACAGCCACACACAGAGCCACTGACACACACACACACAGCCACACAGAGACTGACACAGACACTGACACACACAGAGCCACTGACACACAGACTGACACACACAGAGCCACTGACACAGCCACACAGCCACACAGAGACTGACACAGACACACAGCCACACAGAGACTGACACACACACACAGCCACACAGAGACTGACACACAGAGCCACTGACACATAGACACAGCCACACAGACACAGACTGACACACAGACACAGACACACACAGAGCCACTGACACACACATACAGCCACACAGAGACTGACACACACAGAGCCACTGACACACAGACACAGAGCCACACAGAGACTGACACACACACACACAGAGCCACACACAGAGCCACACACAGAGCCACTGACACACAGACAGAGCCACTGACACACAAAGCCACACAGAAACAGCCACACACAGACACAGTCACACACAGACACAGCTACACACAGAGCCACTGATACACACAGAGCCACACAGAGACTGACACACAGCCACACACAGACACAGGCAGAGCCACACACAGACTGACACACACACACAGACTGACACACAGCCACACACACACAGGCACAGGCAGAGGCACACACAGACTGACACACACACACAGACTGACACACAGCCACACACACACACAGGCAGAGCCACACACAGACTGACACACAGCCACACACACACACAGGCAGAGGCACACACAGACTGACACACACACACAGACTGACACACAGCCACACACACACACAGGCAGAGCCACACACAGACTGACACACAGCCACACACACACACAGGCAGAGCCACTGACACACAAAGCCACACAGAAACAGCCACACACAGACACAGTCACACACAGACACAGCTACACACAGAGCCACACAGAGACTGACACACAGCCACACACACACACAGGCAGAGCCACACACAGACTGACACACACACACAGACTGACACACAGCCACACACACACACAGGCAGAGGCACACACAGACTGACACACACACACAGACTGACACACAGCCACACACACACACAGGCAGAGGCACACACAGACTGACACACAGCCACACACACACACAGGCAGAGCCACACACAGACTGACACACACACACAGACTGACACACAGCCACACAGACTGACACACAGCCACACACACACACACACAGGCAGAGCCACACACAGACTGACACACAGCCACACACACACACAGAGCCACATAGAGACTGACACACAGCCACATACACACACAGACACAGTCAGAGCCACACAGAGACTGACACACAGCCACACACACACACACACAGGCAGAGCCACACACAGACTGACACACAGCCACACACACACACACAGGCAGAGGCACACACAGACTGACACACAGCCACACACACACACACACAGGCAGAGCCACACACAGACTGACACACAGCCACACACACACACACACAGGCAGAGGCACACACAGACTGACACACACACACAGACTGACACACAGCCACACACACACACACACACACACAGGCAGAGGCACACACAGACTGACACACACACACAGGCAGAGGCACACACAGACTGACACACAGCCACACACACAGGCAGAGCCACACACAGACTGACACACAGCCACACACACACACACACAGGCAGAGGCACACACAGACTGACACACAGCCACACACAGAGGCAGAGGCACACACCGGGCGGCGGATGAAGAACATGGTGAGGGCTCCCACGATGGGCACGTCCCCGAGCAGCGGCTCCAGGATGATCCGCAGCATCCCGTGCAGCTGGGGGCATGTACAGAGATGTGAGCCCCCCAGAACAACCCCACTGCCCCCCCTGCACCCCCCCAGCTCGGGCACAGCCCCACACACACACCTGCATGCCCTTCACCCCGGCCTTGCAGAAGAACTTCTTCACCTCCACGTCGATCTGGACGTCACCCACGTAACTGCAGGGACAGGGGGAGGGTCTCACTGTGCCCCCCCTTCCCTCTTTGCCCCCCCAGTGGGGTTGGGGGGCTCCTGTAGCTACAGGGGGGATGGGTCTGAGCTCTCAGCACTCACCTGATGTTGAGGTCCAACAGGATTTGCTTGTTGTGGGCACCAGGGTGAGCCCTGACCCCCAAGACCCGGAGAGGCTGCGGGGTTGGGGGGGGGTCAGTGGTGAGTTGAGGGGGGATGGGGGGTGGGATGAGGGGGATTGGAGGGGTCTCACCTTCTCACCCATGTCCACTTTGGTGAAGGTGAAGGTCTGGAGGTGGGCGTTGGAGGCCCGGATGGCCGGGGCGATGTTCTCCTGCAGCAGCTTCTCCATGTAGCGCCCGAAGAAGGGCCAAGCCTGAGCCAGCACCTGCGGGGGAGGGGGAACGGTCACGGGGCGGGGAGGGGGCGGGGATGGGGGACAGAGGGGCTGGGCTGGACCCAGCCAGCCATGGACCCTCACCTTGTTGAGCCATTCCGCCCTCTCCACGTCCGGGAAGCTCACCTGCGGGCACACGCGCCGGGAGGGGGTCGGGGTGGGGGTCCCGGGGGGGGGGGTCCCGGGGAGATGGGGGGGGTGACAGCGAGGCACAGCCCCCCGTTTCGCTGCCGGCCCCACGCAGCCCCCGTGCCTCAGTTTCCCCACCCAGGAACCAGCCGCAGCCGGGATGGGGGGTGGGTTGAGGAGGGGTGGGGGATGTTCAACCCCCCCCGGCTGTGACCAACATGGGGCGGCATCCCCGCGAGTCCCGATTGCCCCCGCCTCGGTACCACCGGGAGGGAGCTCACATCCCCCCCCCAGCTCGCCCCAGCCCGCGGCCGGGCAGGAAACGGCCCCCCCGGGCCCGGTGAGTCACGGCCCGGCCGCAGCGCTGCCGGAAGGCCCCGGGCGGGACCCGCGGGATCGGGGGGGCAGCGGCACGGGGGTCGGGGCAGCCGCGGGGGCTGATGCAGCGGGGGGGGCGGTGCAGCCGACGGGGATCGGTGCAGCTCGGGGGGGGGCCGGGGCAGCTCGGGAAGGGTCGGGGCAGCTCGGGGGGGGGTCGGGGCAGCTCGGGGGGGGATCAGGGCAGCTCGGGGGGGGGTCGGGGCAGCTCGGGGGGGGGGTCGGGGCAGCTCGGGGGGGGGTCGGGGCAGCTCGGGGAGGGGGGGTCAGGGCAGCTCGGGGAAGGGGGGTCGGGGCACCTCGGGGAAGGGGGGCCGGGGCACCTCGGGGAAGGGGGACCGGTGCAGCGGGGGGGGGGTCAGGTCGGTGCAGCCGACGGGGATCGGTGCAGCTCGGGGGGGGCCGGTGCAGCAGCGGGGGCTGATGCAGTGGGGTGGGTCGGTGCAGCTCGGGGGGGATCGGTGCAGCGGGGGGGGTCAGGTCGGCGCAGCCACGGGGGTTGATGCAGCAGGGTGTGTCGGTGCAGCGGAGGGGGCCAGGTCGGTGCAGCGGGGGGGGGAAGTTGATGCAGCAGGGTGTGTCGGTGCAGCGGGGGGATGTCGGGGCGCTCCGGGGTCGCGGGATGCGGCTGGCGCGGGGGGTTCCCGGGAGTCCCGCCCTGGAAGCGGGGTGTCGCAGGGGCTGTAGCCGGTGCCGCCGCCGCCGCCGGGGATAACGGGCGGCCGCTTACCCATGCCGGCAGCTCCCCGCGGGCCGCTCCCACCCCCGAGGCGGCGGCGGCTCCTCGCACGGCGGCTTCTTCCTCGCTGTGCAGGCGAGCGGCCAGGCGCAAGCCGCGCTCCCGGTCCCGCCGCCGCCGCCGCCAGCCGGTGTACAGAGCCAAGGCCAGCAGCAGGGCGCCGGCGCCCAGCCCCAGCAGCCCCGCGGCGTAGGCGGGCAGAGCCCAGAGCAGCCGCCGGCCCAGCGCGCCCAGCGCCGCCAGCGCCGGGCCCCGCCGCTCCATCCCGCCGCCGCCGCCGCCCCGCTCATTGGCCGCGCCCCGCCCCGCCCGGCCAATGGGAGGAGCCGGAGGGCGGGGCGCGCCGCTCTGATTGGCTACGCCAGGCCGTGACGTCACGCGCCACCGCGCCGTCCCCATGTCCGCTACGCGGGAGCCCGGAGCCCCGCCGCCGCTCCCATTGGCTGCGGCCGCGCCCCGCTCGGCCAATGGGAAGAGCCCGAGAGTGCGCGGGAGGCGCTGATAGGCTGCGAGGCCGTGACGTCACGCTCCGCTCCCGCCCCGCGGCCCCGGGACCCCCCCAAACCCGCCCCCGGTCCCGCGAGAGCGACGGCGGCCGAGTGCTGGGGGCGCTTTAATAGCTCCAAACGTTACAGGGCCCCCGCGAGGGGCCGCCCCCGGGACACCGAGCCCGGGGAGCAGCTGTGTCCGTGAGCGGGGCTCCGGGGGGATCAGCCCCGACGCCCCCAAACACCCTCACACCGGGGGGGGCTCCGCGGGAGCCACGAAGCCCTTGGGGGGGGGCACGACCCTCACCCCCCCCCCCCCCCACCGCCAGTCCACGGGGGGAGTTAATCCTGACCTTCCTCTTCATCCTCCTCGTGCCCCGCGTTCAGCACCGTGTGCGGGAGGAAGGGCAGGGCAGGGCCGACCCCCCTCCTCCTCCTCCTCCTCGTCCCGCAGCCCCCCGTGGGCTCAGTCCGGGGCCGTGCAGGGGGGTCGCCGCAGCGTCCATGCCCCGGCGTGGGGGCGGGGTCAGTGGGGAATGGCCGTTATCCTCATGCTCTGGGAAGCGATGGGGTAGGTGACCATGGGCGTGGTGGCGTGGCTCATGGTGATGCCCCCGAGCGGCTGCGCCATGGACACGGCCACGGGCGCCACGGACACGGCCACGGGCGCCATGGACACGGGGGGAGCCATGCCCTGGGCGATGGTCTGAGCCAGGGCCGCCGACAGAGGGGTGATCTCGGGGTTCATGGGGGGAGCGGCGTTGGCCGGAGGAGCCGCCTGGGCGCCGGCGGGTGCCACCAGCTCCTGCTGGGTGACGGGCCGCGGCTGCAGGGCCTGGCTGCTGAGCGTGGTGTGAGTCTGGGCGATGCTGTGGTTGTAATTGGTGACGGTGCCCACGCTGGGGGCCAGAGTCTGCTCCGTGGCCGTGGCGCTGGAGCTCAGAGTCATCACTTTGGCCTGATTACGGAACTGGGCGTTTTGTTCCAGCAGCACCTCGTTGGTGGCTAAAAGGTTGTTGACTTGTTTCTTCAGATCCTCCACTCGTTTCCTCAGCAGGACGTTCTCCTCCTCCAGCAGCCGATACTCCACGCTCCGGGCGCCGCCGAAGCCGCCGTACTCGTAGGTTTCAAAGTGCAGCCCGTCCCCTACCCCTCCCCCGCCCCCTCCCCCTCCGCCCCCTCCAACCCCGCCCCCCACCCCCCTCCTCCTCTTCAGCACCGGCTCGTGCTCGTCGTATCTCTCGGCCTCGTAGATGCCGTCGTAGGGCTCGTAGCGGCGGCCGGCGGGGCCGAGCCCCTGCTCCCGGGCGGCCATTCCCCCCCGAGCCTCGTACTCATAGTCCCTCTGCAGGTGCTGGAACTTACACTTGGCTCCCCTTTGACAATCCCCTTTCAAGAAGTCCCTGCAGATGGGCACCTCCTCCTTGCTGTTGGGCAAGTCAGCCGGGGACAGACCTAACCCGGCTGCCACCTTCTGGCGGAGGCGCGGCGGGAGCTCGCCGGTTTTCTTGTAGCAGTCCTCGTCCTCCTTGGTGCCGTGGATGAAGCGGCAGTTGAGGCGGACGCACTCCTTGTTCTGGAAGTCGTGGCAGAAGATGAACTCGTTCTTGCGCACGCCCAGGTTGGTGACCTCGCTGATGTCGGGGTGACGGAAGCGGCAGCGTTTTCCCCTCTTGCACACGTTGCGTAGGAAATCGCGACAGATGTCGTCGGCGTTGGAACCCACTTCATCGCCCCCTCCCCCGCCGCCTCCGCCGCCGCCGCCGACACAGCCGTCGCGGTCCGGCATCTTCCGCAGCCACCGCCGCGGGGCTCAGGACACTGAGAGAGGGAGAGAGGGAGGGGAGTGAGAGGGGGAAATCCCCGCCCCCGGGGCTGTGCGGGAGGACGTGTGTCCCTGCCCGGAGCGGGGCAGCTGGGACCGGCAGCCCCTCACAGCCCCGGCAGCCCTTCACGGCCCCGGGCAGCCCCTCACAGCTCCAGCACCCTGTCCCGGCCCCGGGCAGCCCCTCACAGCCCCGGCAACCTGTCCCGGCTCTGGGCAACCCCTCACAGCCCTTCACGGCCCCGGGCAGCCCCTCACAGCTCCAGCACCCTGTCCCGGCCCAGGGCAGCCCCTCACAGCCCCGGCAACCTGTCCCGGCTCTGGGCAACCCCTCACAGCCCTTCACGGCCCCCGGCAGCCCCTCACAGCCCCAGCACCCGGCCCCGGGCAACCCCTCACAGCCCTTCACGGCCCAGGCAGCCCGTCCCGGCTCTGGGCAACCCCTCACAGCCCTTCACGGCCCTCGGCAGCTCCAGCACCCTGTCCCGGCCCCGGGCAGCCCTACACGGCCCCGGCAGCCCGTCCCGGCTCTGGGCAACCCCTCATCGCCCCTCAGGGCCCCGGCTGCCCATCATGGCCCAGGCAGCCCCTCACAGCCCCAGCACCCTGTCCCGACCCCGGTCAGCCCTTAACGGCCCCCGGTCAGCCCCTCACAGCCCAGGAAGCCCCTCAGGGTCCCCAGCAGCCCCTCATGGCCCTGGCATCTTCTCCCGGTCCCGGTGGCCCGGCCCGGGCAGCCCATCACAGCCCCGGCATCTTCTGACGGCTCTGGTAACCCGTCACGGGCCGGGCAGCGCCTCACAGCCCCGGCATCCCGTCCACTCCTCGGGCAGCCCTTCACGGCCCCCGGTCACCCCTCACAGCCCGGGAAGCCCCTCAAGGCCCTGGCATCTTCTCCCGGCACCGGTATCCCGGCCTGGGCAGCGCCTCACAGCCCCGGCAGCCCCTCAGGGCCTCGGGATCCCGGCCCGGGCAGCCCCTCACGGCCCCCCCGCGGGCCGAGGCTGCTCCGCGCCGTGACAGCAGCCCCGGGGCCGCCGCCCCCCGCCGGGTCTCCATAGCAACGGCCCCGCAGGCCCCGCCAGGCCCGGCCCAGGAGCCCCGCGGCGGCTGGGCCCGGGGCGGGGGGAAAGCGGCGGCGGCGGCGCGGGGCCGGCGGCGGGGAGCGGGGCCCGTCCCGTCCCGCCCCATCCCGGAGCCGCTCCCGTCCCGTCCCGGACTCACCCGCTCGCGGCCTCCTCGCGGGTCCTCCAGCGCCAACAATGAGCGGCCCCTTCCGGCCGCCGCTCTGCGCCGGGCAGGAAGCGCTCGCTGGTGCTTCCGGGGCAACCCCTCCGCTCGATCTTTCTTCGCCCATTGGTGCAGGCGCCGTGACGTCATCCAGCCGCGCCGCGTCGCGCCGCCGTCCGGCGCGCTCCCTCCGCCGCACCGGCACCGACCCGGCTCCCGTCACCCGCCCCGCTGCCGTTACCGGCCGCCCCGGAGGAGCCACCCACGGCGCGTCCCAGTAACACACAGCGCGTCCCAGTAACAACCAGCTTTATTCGCGGCACAGAGCGCACGCAACCGGCGCGGCGCGCGGATCTCGCCCCGACCCGGCGGCACCGGGAACGTCCCATCGGCGGCGGCCGCGTCGGTGTCGTCGCGCCCCGGCGGCGGCTACTTGGACCTTTGCCTCATCTTCCTCCTCTTGCGCTTCAGCCTGAGGGACAGAGCGGCGCTGAGGCGCCGGGAGCGGCCCCGCGCCGGGGCAGCGGCGCCGCGGGACCCCCCCGCGACACCCCCGTCCCCGCTTCAGCCCCCGGCGGGGCGGCCCCGCGGAACCCGCACGTACCTGCGCATTCGCTTCTTGCGCCACTGCGGGGGAGAGGAGAGAGAGAAGGGGAAGGGGCTGCGTTAGTGCCGGTGTCCCGGTGACAGCACCGGCTGAGTGTGGCCCCGCGGGGGTCAGATCCCGGCCCGAACCCCCCAGCAGACCCCTCCTCCCCCCCCAACCCGCCGCCTTCCCCCACAGCGCTCCGCCACCGCCCCCCGGCGCCACCGGGACCCCCCGACCCACCCCCACCGCGGGGACACCGGGCAAGAGACCCCGCACCGGGACCCTCCGGTCCCGCCCCCACGCACCGACACGTCCCACCGCAACAGAGCCCCCCGGGACACTCACACCGGGACGCCCCCCCCCGGTGCTCCCCAGGCCACAGCGCGCCCTCCCGGCCGCCGGGGCCCGTCCCCCCGTAGGGAGGGTGCCTGAGGCGTCATCCGCCGCCCCTCAGCGCTCACCTTGGCTCTCATGGCGGGGCGGAGACGCGGCGCTCGGTCCCGGCGGGCAAGAGGCGGCGCGAGCAACGGATGGCAACGGATGGAAGCGGCCGGTAACGCCGCCGCTGGAAGATGGCGGCAGCTGAGGCCGAGAGAGGCCGCGGCCGCCAGCCGGGGCCTATTTATAGGCTGGAGGCAAAGCCACGCCCCCTGGGCCGCGCGGAGCACGACGGGAGCCGTAGTCCCCAGCGCTCCCCGAGGCATCATGGGAACTGTAGTTGCTCCGGCGGCCGCCATTTTGCGCCCCAGGCCTTGTGGGATTAAGTGGGGGGGTCCCACCGCCCCCCACCCCAAAAACCCCCAACCAAAACAGTCACGGAGCCGCTCCTCGGGGCGCTGAGGCACTCAGTCACGTTTATTAAGAATAGAAACCAACAGAAACCAGGCGGTTACAGGGAGCTTCTCGGCAGCTGTTGATTTTAACAACTGCATTGGTGTGTTTTGCTTCAATTTACCCCTAAAAAACCCCAGAAAGTTGAATAAAACCCTCCCTCAGATCTCTGTGGTTGATACAGATGGGGCTCAGCTTCAATTTACCCCTAAAAAACCCCAGAAAGTTGAATAAAACCCTCCCTCAGATCTCTGTGGTTGATACAGATGGGGCTCAGGGACTGGAGAAAGGTGAACTCTGCCCTTTCCATAGAGTATTGCTTAAAAAAAGGTTAAAATGTTCCTCCTGGGGAACAAAAAACGCTTTTTAACTTGTATTCCCCTTATTTTCATGACATTGGAGTTGCCTCAAGCAAAGCAACTGCACCCCACAGCCACCCCCCAGCACCCAGCCCCAAGGTCCACCCCTGCCAGAGCTGGGAGGGACAAGAAAGGAGCAGAAAGAGATGGGCAAAAAAACAGGCATTAAGGGGAAAAAAATAAAGGACTGGATTATTTCTTGTGTTTTATTGACTTTGGTAATTATTTGCACGTGTGAAGGTTGGAGGAAGGGTGGGAAAAAACCCAGCTCTTGGCGAGGAAAGCTGGTGCCTGTGGAGATGCCCCCGGAGTGGGTTCAAAGGGGAGGTTTTGCCCATGTTTTGGGGGAAGAACCAGAGGCAGGTGTGTATCAGCAAAGAAAACAAACCCCTGGAGTTCAGGGGATTCAAACAGCTGCTTTTTTGTGGGTTTTTTGGTTGTTTTGTAAAAAAAAGGATTAGAAAAGAGCAAAAACAGCCCCAGCTCGGCCTCTGGAGGCTCCTGCAGCCTCTTGTCTTTCACCTGTGGGTGGGAGACCTGTGAGAGCTGTGTGGGGAAGAGTGGAAAGGCTGTGGAAACACACCCTTGGGGTGAGGAGGAGGAGAGGGGTGAAGAATAAACCCCCTCATGGGCTGTTAAACCCACTGCAGGGGTGAGGAAGAGGAGAGGGGTGAAGAATAAACCCCTGATGGGCTGTTACACTCACTCCAGGGGTGAGGAGGAGGAGAGGGGTGAAGAACAAAACCCCTGATGGGCTGTTAAACCCACTCCAGGGGTGAGGAAGAGGAGAGGGGTGAAGAATTAAACCCCTGATGGGTTGTTAAACCCACTCCAGGGGTGAGAAGGAGGAAAGGGGTGAAGAATTAAACCCCTCATGGGTCGTTAAACCCACTCCAGGGGTGAGGAGGAGGAAAGGGGTGAAGAATTAAACCCCTCAGGACACCAAGGAATGAAAACCCGCCGCCCCGAGCCAAGAGGGAAAAGGTCAGTTTAAAAACGAGCTTGTAGTAAAAAATAGAGTTTCTAGGCAGAGACAGGTCAGAGCAGACACAACAGGCTACAGTCTGGTGAGGGAGGGATGTAAAATTTGATGTTTTTTTCCCTTCTAATTAGAAACTTTGAGCCAGGGGCTGAAGCTGTGCCCTGAGGCCGAGGTCTGGAGGAGCCTCCTCATGGCACCGAGCGCTGGGCACTTCTCCTCAGGCCTCATTCACTGGGGGGCTCTTTGGGGGGGGGTTTTTCCCTCCAAGATAAAAATATTTGTATCCCTTTAGAGATTAAAAATTAAAAACAAGATTAAAAAAGGGAGAAAAGAAGAGGAGGAGGAGGAAGAAGCAATGAGGCAGCTCTCTCCTCTCTCGCTGGGATGGGCTGAGTCAGTCACCTCTTTACAACATCTGGGGAGTACAAAAGGGTTTAAAAGAGTGGATGTAGACTAGCTTTTACTCCTCATTTTATTTCTTTTGTTCTGCTTGCTTTCCTTTTTCTCTCTCATGTAGGCTGATGTGGCTGAGGGAATCCTCCCTCATTGGCAAAGGCAAAGAGGAGCTGCAGGTCGGTGGGAAACCCAGGCTGTTTGTTTGGGTTGTAAAGAGACCAACAGCAGCTGGATCCTTTTGCTTCTGGTTTGTTTGATTTTTTGTCTTTGTTTTTTGGGGGGGAAGGGTTTTTTTGGAGGTGGGGTGAGGGGTGGGGAAAGGGAGTTGAGTGTGTGTGAATCAGGTGCTACATGGAGGGAGCTGCTTCAGTCTCCAGCCTCGTTCTCCTCCGCTGTCTCTCCCGTGGTGGCATTCTCTGCGTTCTTGGAGGCCTGTGGAAACAAACCCACGGGTGCTGGTCAAAGCAAGGGCTCAACACTGGCCACAGGGAGCACCTCAGGGCTGCTGCTGCCCAAGCTAAAGCAACAGCCAGGCTTTCCACTCTCTTTATGGCAGGAATCGTGGTTGTTCCCAACACGGGCCCAGGGGAACGGCCGGGTGCTGCCGGCTCCAAAGACAGAGAAAAGTGCCACAAAACGTGGCCACAGTTACCTTCTTTTTCTTCTTTTTCTGGGTCTTCCGGCTTGCAGAACTCTGTAGAAGGGCCTGGAGACAGGGAGGAAGCAAAAGAAGCTGGAAAGACAACCTAATTTTTTTAGTCCTTGAAAGTAAATCAAATGGAAACAAATGGAAAGGGCCTTGAGGTGGAACAAAGAGTCAGCAAAGGGATGGAGGGAAGCCCTGAGTCCCTGAGTGGTGAAGGGTGGGAAGGGCCCTGCAGAGCTGCTCCAGCCCCAGCCCCTGCTCCAGCAGCTTCCCCTGGCTCAGGGGGCACAGGAACGTGTCCAGGGGGGGTTGGGAACCTCCTGAGAAGGAGCCTCCACACCCTCCCTGGGCAGCCTGGGCCAGGGCTCCCTCAGCTCAGCACCAAAGGACTTGCTCCTCCTGGGCCAGGGGCACTTGCTGTGTCCCAGCCTGTGCCCATCACCCCTTGTCCTGCCACTGGCCACCCCAGCACAAAGCCTGGCCCCATCCATCCTCCTTTAGGGACTGAGCAGCACTGAGAAGGGTCCCTGAGCTCAGGCTTCTGTTCCCCAGGCTGAACAGCCCCAGGGCTGCAGCCTTTCCTCCTCACACACATGTTCCATCCCTCAGCATCTTGCTGGCCCTGCCCTGGCCTCTCCCCAGCACTTCCCTGTCTCTCTGCAGCTGGAGAGATACTTAAAGGTGTTGCTGAGTTGCCCCTGAGCTCAGGCTTCTGTTCCCCAGGCTGAACAGCCCCAGGTCCTGCAGTCTTTCCTCATAAGCAAGATGCTCCAGTGCCCTGATCATCTTGGTGACCCTGCACTGGCCTCTGCAGCAGTTCCCCATCCCTCTGGAGCTGGGGAGATACTTAAAGGTGTTGCTGAGTTGCCCCTGAGCTCAGGCTTCTGTTCCCCAGGCTGAACAGCCCCAGGGCTGCAGCCTTTCCTCCTCACACACGTTCCATCCCTCAGCATCTTGCTGGCCCTGCCCTGGCCTCTCCCCAGCACTTCCCTGTCTCTCTGCAGCTGGGGAGCCCAGCACAGGCCCCAGGACTCCAGCTGAGGCCTCCCCAGCTCTGGCAGAGCAGAGGGGCAGCACAACCTAATTCCTACAAGACCAGAGGCAGTTCCCAACAGAGAACTGGTGGCAGTTCCAAAGGGCAGAGCAATAGATGAGGAATGCCACAGTCTCACACCCCACTGAGGTATGAAGCCCTGGAAGCAGCTGCTCAGACTCAACAGCCACTCCTGGGAAAGGGCTGGGTGTTGTTATCAAGCCCTGAGAGCTGCTGCTTGTTACAGGAGAGCTCTCACCTGGCTGGGTGCTCAGATGTGGCCCCACTGGTGTCTGCTGAGCCCAGAAATCCCTACAAAACTGGCTGGATTTGAGGGACTTGCTTGGAGCTGATGTGCCTGTGCTGCTGCTGGGGAGGCACCTCATCCCTCCATCACTCTTTGAAATGGGAGGACAATAGGAAGGGGCCAATTTCCCCCACTGACAGAAGCAGATCAAAATCCTCTGAGAGGAACAAGTGTGGTTCAAGAAGCTCCTTCACAGGAACTGCTGCAATTCCCATCTTATTTATCTGCTGCTCTGAGGCACCTCCCACCTCTCTGAGAGCAACCTGCAGACTGTTCCAGCTCAGGTGCTCTCTGCCCTTTCCACCTGCAAAACCTGCTGGGTTTTCCTCCCCTCCTTCACCCCAAGTGTTGCAAAGACCCCCCCAAGGCTGTGGTTAGTGGTGGTGGCAGTGAATTCTTTGAAGCCAACCTTCAGGTCTCCATCCTGCACCTCGAACTCGGATTTGTAGAGCTCGGGCTCGAAGGGGCCGCTCGTTATCCTCATGGGGCCGTTGGGCATTAACAGCACTGTGAACTTGAACTGTGCAACAAACTCTCCTGCAACAACACAAACAAGGGCTGTCAGCACACCACAGCCCCCTGCACATCACTGCCCACCCTTGTTCCCAAACAGATCACAGGGTGGTTTCAACTGGCAGAGCCCTTCCAGCTCATCCAGCCTCTGTCCCAGCCCCATCACCCACCAGCCCATTGCCCTCAGTGCAGCACCCACCCACCTCTGAAACCCCTCCAGGGACGGTGACTCCAGCAGCTCCCTGGGCAGCCCCTTCCAAGGCCTCACAGCCCTGGCAGGCAACAACTTGCTCCTCACACCCAGCCTGAACCTCCCCTGCTGACACTTGAGGCCCTTTCCTCTGGTTCTGCTGCTTGTTCCCAGGGAGAACAGACCCACCCCCACCTGGCTCCAGCTGCCTTTCAGGTAGTTGCACAGAGGGAGAAGGTCTCCCCTGAGCCTTCTTTTCTCCAGGCTCAACAGCCCCAGCTCCCTCAGCCCTTCCTCAGCTGAGACGTGCTCCAAATCCTCTCCCAGCTCGGTACCCGCCTCTGGAGCCTCTCCAGCACCTCCATGTGCTTCTTGTAACGAGGGGCCCAGAGCTGGGCACAGCATTGGAGGTGCAGCCCCAGCACAGCCCAGCACAGGGGGATGATCAGCTCCCTGCTCCTGCTGACAGCACTGTCCCTGATCCAGGCCAGGATGCCCTTGGCCTTCTTTCTCCCCTGGGCACGCTGCTGGCTGCTGTTCACCCAACACTGCCAGGTCCCTCAGTGCCTGGCAGCTTCCCAGCCACTCCTCTCCAAGCCTGAAGCTGCTGCTGGGGGTTGTTGTGGCCCAAGGGCAGGACCCAGCACTTGGCCTTATTGAAACTCATAGCACTGACCTTGGCCCAGCCATCCAGCCTGTCTGGATCTCTCTGTAGAGCTTCCCTGCCCTCAAGCAGATCAACACTTCCACCCAGCTTGGTGTCAGCTGCAAACCTACTAATGTCACTTTGGTTCCTATTTCCACACTGTCACTGTTCCAAAGCTCCTGGTAGAAGCTTCTAAAGCCAACCCTAGTTGGGGTAAAAGTGATTCCCTCAGCATGTCCCCAGCCCACAGAGACTCAGCCATCTCTGCTCCTGCCCAGGGCATGACCCCAAGTAAAAAGAATTGCATCTCAACACTGGGACGACTCCAAACCAAGATCCAGGTGGGTGAGTGAGTCTCCTTGAGGCTGAATCCCCTGGGGTGAGTCTCTGGGGTTTATCCAGTGAGAGAGTCAGTAGTGACATTCCCCCAGTGCCCATCTGTCCTTCCCCCCAGCAGCACTCACCTTCCTTCTCATAGAGGACGTTGAAGGGCTGGAGCAGCTCGTGCTTGGCGCATTCCACCACCCCCATCCTGGCCTTCTTCTCGTCCTCAAATGCCCTGTGGAGGAGACAAGAGTCACACCTGAGCTCAGGCTCTTTCCTACAAGGTAGATTCCACCCTGCAGCTTTGGGAATTGCCCCCCAGGGTCAGACTGGAGACTTTATTCACGTGTGTGTGTGTCCCCTTTGCCCTACTGGTGTTGTGGTGTGGGGACAAAGCAAGTCACTGTGACCTCCAGACAGTGGGAAAGGCATTTAAGGATTCAAAGAGTCTGTGAAGTAACTGTTTCATTAGATTAAGAGCAACAGCACCTCTACACCAACTCTTTTCACCCCTCTATTTTCTCTTAAGCTCAATTCTTAGCTCCCAACCTGCCACCTGGAGACACAGGAGGCTCTCAAATCCTCAGGCTCTGCTTGGAATTGCTGCTTAAGCCTGGAACATCCTCTTCACATCCCCTTCTTGGACTCAAACCCCAGCATAAAGCACAATCACATTGTTCAGACAAGGGCAGAATCCTGCAGCTGGGGAGGAACCAGCCTAGCACCAGCCCAGGCTGGGGGTGAGCTGCTGGAGAGCAGCTGTGGGACAGGGCCCTGGCAGTGCTGGGGGGCAGCAAAGGGAACGTGGGGCAGCAACGTGGGCTGGTGGGCAAGGAGCCAATGGCAGCCTGGGGGGCATGAAGAGAGTGTGGGCAGCAGGGCCAGGGAGGTTGTGCTCTGCCAGAGCTGGGGAGGCCTCAGCTGGAGTCCTGGGGCCAGTGCTGGGCTCCCCAGCTGCAGAGAGACAGGGAAGTGCTGCAGAGAGGCCAGGGCAGGGCCAGCAAGATGCTGAGGGATGGAACATGTGTGTGAGGAGGAAAGGCTGCAGCCCTGGGGCTGTTCAGCCTGGGGAACAGAAGCCTGAGCTCAGGGGGATCTCATCAGTGCTGCTCAGTCCCTAAAGGAGGATGGATGGTGCCAGGCTTTGTGCTGGGGTGGCCAGTGGCAGGACAAGGGGTGATGGGCACAGGCTGGGACACAGCAAGTGCCCCTGGCCCAGGAGGAGCAAGTCCTTTGGTGCTGAGCTGAGGGAGCCCTGGCCCAGGCTGCCCAGGGAGGGTGTGGAGGCTCCTTCTCAGGAGGTTCCCAACCCCCCCTGGACACGTTCCTGTGCCCCCTGAGCCAGGGGAA
This sequence comes from Colius striatus, assembly GCF_028858725.1. Classification (NCBI taxonomy): domain Eukaryota; kingdom Metazoa; phylum Chordata; class Aves; order Coliiformes; family Coliidae; genus Colius; species Colius striatus. The sequence continues at coordinate 1,654,769 of NC_084784.1, read as the reverse complement.
GCTGCTGGAGCAGGGGCTGGGGCTGGAGCAGCTCTGCAGGGCCCTTCCAGCCCCCATCATCTGTGATTCTGCTGCTCTGAACACTTGGGGAGGGTGAAGGGGGAACAGGAGCAAATACCTGAGAGTAAACGGCATCGTGTCAAAGCGTCTCTCCACCTCACTGAAAAAGGCACGGGAGGTTTTCATCTTCAAGCCATACTGTTTGGAAGGGTCCCTTTTGTAAATGGTCGTTCTCTGTCCAGCATCTTTTGCCTGGAAATGGAAACAAGGGTGAGAAATGAGCCTGGAGGCAGAGGGATGGCTACAGCAAACCAGCACCAGCCCTGCTCTGACACAGCTAAAAGGGCAGCTTGACTTAAGGGATGGGAAAAGCTCCACTCAAAATAACACAAGAGGTATCCAGGCTGGGCAGAGTTGGCCAGCTGGAAGTGGAAGCCAGGAGGATGTTGCTGATAGCTGCACTCTGATGGTGCTGCTGAAGCAGGGATGTAGCAGCACATGCAGGGAGGAGCAGGAGGCCAAGAAGCACCAGACTCACCTTTCCCTCTCCACTGCTGACAAGAACATCAACAGCATAAACTTCATGGACCTCAAATTCTGCTTTTTCATGGTCCTTCCTGGATGAAAAAAAGAACAAAATGCAGTTTGGTGACACAAGGAGTGGGAAAGAGAGAGGATAAAACCTCCTGCAGACCTCAGTAGCTCAAACAAGGCCACAGTTGGCTTAGGCAGAGAAGGTCTAGAAGCACAAAGTAGTGCTACAGGGTGCAGGTCCCTGGTCAGGAGAGCAAAGAAGAGCTCTCTGGCTCAGGAGAGGCCCAGGAGCAGAGCTGATGAGCAATAAGGATGCAGCACTCCTTCTGCTCATGCCAAGAGGTGCATCCCCAGTAATGGGTGGAATGTCCCTTCACCATTCAGAACCAGCTCTTTGAGCCCATGGTCAAGGCGTAGAGAGGCCAAACCCTCCCAGCACTTGAGAGCCAAGAGTCCAGGTGCTGGATGTGAAAGCTCTAAATATTCAGTGTGAGATCCAAGCCTGAGGGATCCCTGAGGGAGAAGAGCTGCTGGAATGAACAGAGCCAGCTCCTGAGTTCAAACCCATCCTGTCAGGCTGCTGAGAGTGATCACCAGCCTGTAGGATCCTGGCAGCTTCTGCCAGAGGGATGACAGGTCCTGGCACAGCTCCTGCTGGATCAGCAGCCACTGCTACAAGGAGCAACAGTTGGTGATTTTGCTGGCTGCCTCCAGCACACTCCTTCGAGACACTGGATCAAACCCAAGAGCTCTCGTAGATCCCAACTAGGAACCTCCTGTCAGGGCTCTTCCTCCTCAGAGCAGGGCCCAAGCACTGAGCCACACACAAGGGAAAAGATGCAGGGCCAAGGAGCTGCAAATGTGTCCCAGTCTCGAGCCAGACCTGAAGCAAGGGCCCCGTGGAGAGCAGCCCATTCCCTGACCAAACCCAACCTACCTGCTGCCTTCCCCCCTGGCCAGGGCAGTGGGGGAAGCAGGGTGAGTGCTCTGGCTCCAATCCCACCCCTCCCCAAGCTGCTGGGAGCAGCAAGCCCAGAGGTGATGCTCACTTTTGCTGGTCTGTAGGGTTCTGGATGATTGTTTTCTCTCCATCGATCACGTGCTGCTTCAGCTGGTGTGACAGCATCCCTGCCCATGAGAACAGAAGCCATCAACACCTCTGAGCTGCACAGCAGCCACACAGCAGCTTGTCTTATTAACACCCAGGGGCTTGGGGCATCTCAATCCCAGGGGCACTTGCAGACCTTTGCCCAGCACTCAAAGGGAGTGTGGGAGGGGATTTTCTGCTTTACTTTTCCCTTCAAATCCAAGAGGCACCCGTGGCCACTGCTGCTGGGCTCCATCCCAGCAGGGAAAGGGCAACCCCAGCCCTCAACAGTCCTGTTTGTTTCCATCAGCTGAGGCCTGCTGCTGCTGCCAGGGCCTGGAGAATTACAGCACTTGACTGTTTGCAAAACAGTGGCTGCTTAAAACTCCCTGGGCAGCGGGAGCAGCCGCCTCCTCACTGCAGCTGATGCCACAGGGAAGAGGGGGGAGTTGTCTGACAGAGAAAAGGAGCCCAGAGTTTGAGGAGAGCCCAAAAAGCCATCCCACACAGGGAGCAGGGAGCTGATGTTCCACAAGTGGGCTGAGGCAAAGGGAAGAGAGAGAGGGGCTGATTTCCAGTATTGCAGGGTATGGCTCTAATGAAGGGACCAATGTAATGGGGGCTCAGAGGAGCGTTTGACAGGCTGGGAGAAAAACATCTGGATGTGCCAAATGGCAGGCCAAGCTCCCTCCCCACCTTTCAGCCAAGAAACCAGTGGTCTTCTATCTCCCCTAAAGTCATCCCAGTGTGCTGGGATCAGTTATCCCTATCAATGCTGTGAGTCAGTTCAGAGCTGGAAGGAAACGACATCCCGAGTTCCCCTGCAGAGGCTCTGCTGTGTCTTTTGCTAAAGGGGTTTTAACTGCAAGTGGTTAAAGGGTTTCTGTGGTGCCTGGATGTCTGCCAGGAGTGGAATAGGGCAGCTCAGGTGTTGGGGTGCAGCTGAAGCATCAGCTGCTCCCACCAGCTGCTCCCCTTGGCTGTACCTTCAATCGGGGTGCAGTGAAACGAGTGGGCTATTTTGTTCCAGGCGTCTGTCACTTGTGTGTTCTGCAGGAAAGACACATGAAAACAGGTCAGAGACAAAAGCCTGTGGTTTATTTCTAACTTGATATTGGTTCTGGGATAAAATCAGCAGGTTTTGGGACTGATTGCTGCTCAAACAGCTCAAAGAAATAGGAAGCCAGTGTGAGGCTTTGGTTTCTAGCCCTTCATGGGACCCCTGAGTGGTGGGGTGGGAAGGGCCCTGCAGAGCTGCTCCAGCCCCAGCCCCTGCTCCAGCAGCTTCCCCTGGCTCAGGGGGCACAGGAACGTGTCCAGGGGGAGTTGGGAACCTCCTGAGAAGGAGCCTCCACACCCTCCCTGGGCAGCTTGGGCCAGGGCTCCCTCAGCTCAGCACCAAAGGACTTGCTCCTCCTGGGCCAGGGGCACTTGCTGTGTCCCAGCCTGTGCCCATCACCCCTTGTCCTGTCACTGGCCACCCCAGCACAAAGCCTGGCCCCATCCATCCTCCTTTAGGGCTGCAGCCTTTCCTCATAAGGAAGATGCTCCAGTGCCCTGATCATCTTGGTGTCCCTGCACTGGCCTCTGCAGCAGTTCCCCGTCCCTCTGGAGCTGGAGATACCTAAAAGTGTTGCTGAGATCCCCTCGAGCTCAGGCTTCTATTCCCCAGGCTGAACAGCCCCAGGGCTGCAGCCTTTCCTCCTCACACACACGTTCCATCCCTCAGCATCTTGCTGGCCCTGCCCTGGCCTCTCTGCAGCACTCCCCTGTCTCTCTGCAGCTGGGGAGCCCAGCACTGGCCCCAGGACTCCAGCTGAGGCCTCACCAGGGCAGTTTCCAGCCCCAGAGCTCTCCAGCTGAATCCCTGGGGTGTCTGCCAAGCCTGCAGCCCTCAGCCAGCCTGGGCCAGGGCTCTCTCACCTGAGCCCTAAAACAAATGAAGTGAAACCTTCTGTGTTCCAGCCCAGGGGATCACACTTGGACTCAATGAAAGGTCCAACAACACAAGTCAGTGATCCCAAGGAGCTGAGAGTGACTCAGGCCTGCTCAGAACAGTACCACAGTGACACAGATGACTGAGGGGCCTGAGCACAGGTGAGGGAGAGGTGCCAGGGAGATTTAAGATGGACTCTACCCCTCCACAGCCACTCACCTGGTTGCCAGGCTTTACCAAGCGCAGAGCAGCTTCAGCACAGAGATGAGCAGCCTTGATGACATCAGCTTTACGGCCTGACACGGGCTTTTCCTGCAAGAAAAGAAACACAAAGGCTCCTGAAGGTATGTTCCCTTCCATCTTATTTGCAAGAGCTCCATTGGAGATGCTCCATGGAACTGGGGAATGGAGAGATGGAGCTTGGAGGTGGAAGAGCTGCTGGTTTCACAGCTCCATCAGCAGTCTCTCCTCTGTTTAATGAGCAGGTATCAGCCACCAGCAAATTGGCTCTGTCTGGAGCTTCACCAGAGTCACCTTAGTGCAAGCACATCAGTGTCGGAAACAAACTGAGCAAGACTCTCCTGTAGCCAGAAACACAGACTGGATGGACTTCAAGATTGGGTTTGTCTTCTCTCCATCAAGTTACCCAGACTAGAGCAAGATCAATCCCAGGAGCACAGCAAAAACTGTGTTCTGAGCTAATGTGACAACCCACACATAGGTAAATCCCACTGTGTGAATGAAGCTGGGTGGGAGTGTAGGTCTGTGTGAGGGCAAGAAGGGGCTGCAGAGGGCCCTGGGCAGGCTGGAGCCATGGGCTGAGGTTGCCCCAGGGCAAATGCTGGGTCCTGCCCTTGAGCCACCCCAAGGCCAGGCAGCTCCAGGCTGGGGCAGAGGGGCTGGAAACTGCTGCAGGGAAAGGGCCTGGGGGGGTTGGTGCCAGGGGCTGAGCAGCAGCCAGCAGCGTGCCCAGGGGGGCAAGAAGGCCAAGGGCAGCCTGGCTGGGCTCAGCAGTGGGGTGGCAGCAGGAGCAGGGCAGGGATTGTCCCCTGTGCTGGGCCCTGGGGAGGCTGCAGCTCCAGGGCTGTGTCAGTGCTGGGCCCCTCACTCACTGCCACAGGGACACTGAGGGGCTGCAGCGTGGCCAGAGCTGGGTACAGAGCTGGGGAAGGGGCTGGAGCACAAGGGGCTGGGGAGGGGCTGAGGGAATGGGGGTGTTGAGGCTGGAGAAGAGGAGGCTGAGGGGAGACAGGAGCCCTCTCTGACACTCCCTGACAGGAGGCTGCAGGGAGCTGGGGTCAGTCTCTGCTCCTAAGTTACAAGAGGAAAGGGGCTGGAGTTGCCCCAGGGGAGGTTGAGGCTGGAGCTGAGGCAGAACTGTTTCCCTGAGAGGGGTGTCACCCCTGTGCCAGGCTGCCCAGGGAGCTCGGGGAGTGCCCAGCCCTGGAGGGATCCCAGAGGTGTGGAGCTGAGGTGCTGAGGGCCAATCCAACCCACTCTGTGACTCCATGACCAAGGCTCAGCATCACTGCCAAAGCGCCTGACCAAACCACATGTGTCCTGCCAACACATGCCAGGGCTGCACTCTGCCACCAGCCCTGGTGAGACCAGCACACCCTGGTGTGTTCAGGCAGGAAGGGGCTGGTTTGGGGGCTGGTTGCTTTAGGGTCTGAAGAACAAATCCCCCTTGAGCTCAGTTTGCAAAGGCGACGGCAGTGGCTGCTGGCAGCCAGCACAGGGGACAGCAAAACCAGTCTGCCCAGTCCACCCCACAGCCCCAGATGCTCTGCATGCAAATAGCTCCCTGCAGCACCACTCACACATGCTTGATCTCAACCTGGTGCCTGTTGAGACAGCACCTTGAGTCTTCATTTGTCCAGAAGACTGAATGACTTTGAGGAGAGTTTTCACCCCAACGCTGATGTGATGCTGGATTGGGGGTAAGGGAGGCTTTGTGAGCCCATTCAGACACCTCTGCAAGGCTCCAGAGCCAGAGGCATCCCCCCAGCAGCAGCTCTGCAAAGCTCTCCTTCAGACAGCACACACACAGCAGCAGCACCAGGCCCCTCCAGCCCTGACCCACCTTGGAGGCATCTATGACAAAACTGTGTGCTACGTTTGCTATGAAGCCGTCGACGTGGACTCCCAGGTCACTGCAAGGCAAAGAGAGGGTTAATTACAGGTTAATTACAGATTAATTAAAGGGCAGCACAGCTCAGGAAAGCTGGGTGATTTCTGGAAGAGTCACCAGACTCCAGCATTTTGCTTAACTACCTGTTGGATTCTTTCCCTGTGACTGAACACCCTGGGCAAGGGAGGGGGAAGCACAACCCAGGGGCCACCAGGGAACTGCCAACAAGCAGAACCAAGACACTTACATTTTGACCAAGTCTCCTTCTTTGAGGATGTAATCCTGATCACTCTTCAGGGGGGAGAAGTGACAGACACAGTTATTTACTGATATACTCGTTGGGAAGGCAATACCTATAAAGGGGGAAATAAAGAAAAGACTCCATGGAGTGGTGGCAGCTGAGGCTGGGCAGAGGAAACAGCCCCTTGGTCACTCAGGAGCTGGGTTCTGGGGTGCTGGGATGTGTCATTACACACAAGTCACAGCATCACAGAATGCTGGGAGCTGGAAGGGCCCTGCAGAGCTGCTCCAGCAGCTTCCCCTGGCTCAGGGGGCACAGGAACGTGTCCGGGGGGGTTGGGAACCTCCTGAGAAGGAGCCTCCACACCCTCCCTGGGCAGCCTGGGCCAGGGCTCCCTCAGCTCAGCACCAAAGGACTTGCTCCTCCTGGGCCAGGGGCACTTGCTGTGTCCCAGCCTGTGCCCATCACCCCTTGTCCTGCCACTGGCCACCCCAGCACAAAGCCTGGCCCCATCCATCCTCCTTTAGGGACTGAGCAGCATTGAGAAGGGTCCCTGAGCTCAGGCTTCTGTTCCCCAGGCTGAACAGCCCCAGGGCTGCAGCCTTTCCTCCTCACACACATGTTCCATCCCTCAGCATCTTGCTGGCCCTGCCCTGGCCTCTCTGCAGCACTTCTCTGTCTCTCTGCAGCTGGGGAGCCCAGCACTGGCCCCAGGACTCCAGCTGAGGCCTCCCCAGAGCGGAGTAGAAGAGGAAAGAGCAGCTCCCTTGACCTGCCGACATCGCTCTCCTTGATGTTCCCTATTTTCTCCAAAGTCTCTCACCAAAACACCACAGGAAATGTCCCACATGCTCTGTGCCCACAACAGCTCACCCTTCACTGGAGTGACCATCAGAGAAACCCCTCAAGGCACTGAGACACCTCACAAGGGACCTCAAGTCTCCAGAAGAGAAGTCAGGGAGCTCTGGGTGACACAACTGCCATGGCAGGTACAGAGCAGCGATAACCCTACAGGAGAGCTGCCTGGACAGAGACCAGTCCCATGCAAAGGAACTCCCATTTCAGTGGTCACAGGATCAGAGGATGGTTTCAGCTGGCAGAGCCCTTCCAGCCCATGGAGCACAGTCTCTGTCCCAGCCCCATCACCCACCAGCCCATTGCCCTCAGTGCAGCACCCACCCGGCTCTGAAACCCCTCCAGGGACGGTGACTCCAGCAGCTCCCTGGGCAGCCCCTTCCAAGGCCTCACAGCCCTGGCAGGCAACAACTTGCTCCTCACACCCAGCCTGAACCTCCCCTGCTGACACTTGAGGCCCTTTCCTCTGGTTCTGCTGCTTGTTCCCAGGGAGAACAGACCCACCCCCACCTGGCTCCAGCTGCCTTTCAGGTAGTTGCAGAGAGGGAGAAGGTCTCCCCTGAGCCTTCTTTTCTCCAGGCTCAACAGCCCCAGCTCCCTCAGCCCTTCCTCAGCTGAGACGTGCTCCAAATCCTCTCCCAGCTCGGTACCTGCCTCTGGAGCCTCTCCAGCACCTCCATGTGCTTCTTGTAGCGAGGGGTCCAGAGCTGGGCACAGCATTGGAGGTGCAGCCCCAGCACAGCCCAGCACAGGGGGATGATCAGCTCCCTGCTCCTGCTGACAGCACTGTCCCTGATCCAGGCCAGGATGCTCTTGGCCTTCTTGCCCATCCTGGATGACTGAATGCACCCATCTGGGAAGCTGAAGCTCATTAGTGATGCTTCAGCAGCAGGATTTGGGTTTAAACTGGGCTTTCTGGGAAGAATGAAGCATTTCTCACACCAGCCTCAGCCCTGCTCTCTGTGCCTTTGCCCATTCACACCAGCTGCCCAACAGGAGCCAGAAACACAACAAAGGATGAAAAGGGAAACAACCACTTTAGGGATGGGTCTCACCTTTTTTCATTTCCTTTTCCTTCTTGAAAATCTTGCCTGTCTCTTCCATGATCATGGCATCTCCCTTCTCACACAGGCAGAGAACGGAGGCGCCGGCGCTGGCCGCTTCCACCACCGCCCGCAGGACCCCTGAAACACAAACACAGAGCACGTTACAACCAGCAGCCTGCAGGATCTGGCTGTCTCCTAAAAGAGGACAAGGCTCTGAACTCAGCTCATCACCAAAGAGGGGCTGGGGACAGGCAGACATCCCATTGGAATGAGGTTTGGAGAAGGTTTTCAGACAGCAGAAGGGAGCAAAAGGTCTGTTGGGCTTTGACAAGTGGCTTCGGGCACGAGGTTTGTCTCACACAGCAGCACAGCTCTGCCACATTCCTGCTGGAGAAGTCAGAGCTACAGAAACAGGTTTGGGAATTACTGGGGAGGCTGGAAGAGCAGCAGGAGCAGCAGCACATCAAAGGAACGGCAGCTGCTACCGCGTGGGACCGCAGGGAAGAAGCAGCTCTGTGCCGGGGCCAGGCACAGCAGAGCCGGTTCCCTCAGTCCCTTACTCTGCAGAAAACCTGGTCTGAAGGTAACCCACGTGGCCCAGCCTGGCTTCCCTGTGCCCTGCCTGTCACCAGCAGCTCCAGGAGGAGGTTTTGCTGTCTGCACCCACTGTTGGGCACATTCCCAGCACAGCTTTGGTTGAAACGCTGCACAGTGACACAAACACAACTCAGTGCTGACAGAGGGACCCAAAGGCTGCTGGAGGAGCCACATCTCACCCCCCTCCCCATCTCAGGTGTCACTGAGCTGCTGGTTTCCCTCCTCCTCCTCCTCTCTCCACACTGCCCAGGGACTCAGAGAGTTTACCCCCAAATGGTTTGAGAAGTGCCTCTGCTGGGGGTTGTTTCTGTGACTGATGGTGTGTGGTTCAGGTGAAGGGGATGGCTCTGAGCAGGAGAGTGTTCACAACACCCAGTGAGAACCCAAAGCCTTGCACCTACCCAACAAAGCACCACAACTCCTTTGGTCACCTTCCAGTGTGCCACAAGCAACAATAAGAGAAGATGAGAGTTGGAAGTCCAGATAAAACCCCAATGGAGGGAGTTCAGAGGGTGGCAGGACAGAAAGAGGTGAGGGTAGGACACGTTCAACCAAATCCAGTGTGAAGAGGAGCAAAGAGCTGTGCTCACCACATGAACCCAAGGAGCAGACAGCACTGACCACCAGTCCCCTCCCACTGATGGCCCTCACAGGGCTTCCTTTAGGGACTTCAAAGCCCTTTATACCACTAAAAACACCCAACTCAGATGACAATCCATGGGGCTCCCAACTTTGCACCACAGCTCTGTGTTTGCTCTTCCCAAACGTGCTCACACTACAGCAGCAGAGTCAGAGCCAAAGTGGCAACCTCCTTCCCCAGAAAGAAGCCAGGCCAAAGGCAGCCACCCCACAGCCCCGTGGCTCCCTCCTGAGCTGCAGCCCACCGTACCCTCCAGAGAGGTGGCTTCAGGAGCAATGCCCAGGTCAGCAGCAGGACAGAGGGACCCGGCACTGCCACAGCAATTCCTGACCCAGGGAGGGCTCCAGGAGCCCTTTGAGCTGTTGACACCCCTCTCAGGGCCTGAACCCCCCCCACACACCTCGTGGGACCCCAGAAAGCAGCGTTTAGAACCGAGCAGCACAAAGGAAACAGCGCGGGGCGGGGGATGAGCGGGACACAAAGTTTTTGGGGTGATCGAAGCGTGTCGCGGGCAGCAGCCAGCGCCAGGGCTGCCCCCCCCGGGACTCCCCGCCGGAGAACGGGGCCCAGCCCAGTCGTTCCCCGCTCCCGGGGGCTCGTCCTGCTCCGCCGCGGCTGCAGCGGGGGGAGGCGGCGGGGAAGCGGGAGGGGGTCAAACCCCGAACAAAAGAGCGGAGCGGGGCAGCAGCCCCCGCCGGGCCCGGGCCCCCGCTCGCCCCCGCGGCAAGGAGGGACAGCGAGGCCCTGCCTCCCCCCGCCCCGCTCCGCTCCGCGCCGCCGCCGCCGCACGTGGGGCGCGGAGGCCACGTGCCGGCAGCCGCCGCCGTGCGGGGCCGGGGCCTGCGGGGCCCGAGGAGCCGCCGCCGCCGCGGAGCCGCGTTCGGCCGCCTCCCCGCCGCCCCCCCCAACCCCCCCACCGGCGCACGCAGGCGGCTCTCGGGGGTCCCAGGCCTCGCCGCCCGCCCCGGGCCCGCCGCCGCCCGCCGCCGCCTCCGCCCGGCCCCGCCTCACCGGACACCCCCCGGCCCGCTCCGGCGCCCCCTCCCCGCCGCCCTCCCGCCCCCGGCCCGCCCGCGGCCCGCACTCACGATTGGCGATGTCCCCCCCCATCTTGTACTTGGTCACCACCAGGTCCTCAGCGATGGTCAGCTCGGCCGCCTCCTCCTCGCCCGACATGGTCGGAGCCGCCTCCGCCGGGACCCGCCGGGACCCGCCGCCGCCGCCCCCCGCGCTGAGGAGACCCCGGCAGCGCGAGCGAGAGCGCGCGAGCAGGGCAGCAGCGCGGGCTCCGCGCGGGGCACGCTGGGAAGCCGAGTCCCCGCCCCCCTCCCTCCGCACTACGACTCCCGGCAGGACCCGTGGAGCCGCCGGGGGACTGCAACTCCCGTCAGGCACTGCGGCTCCCGCCAGGAGGAGTGGGCGGAAGCGGGGCGCGGGGGGTGATGGGAAATGGAGTCTGCGGCGCGACTGTCCCGCGGCTGGTGGTGCTCCCGGTACCGCTCCCACCCCCCAGCACCATCACCTCTGGCCATAGGCAGAAGAATCGCCCCATGGTCGGCGTTGGAAGGGCCTTTATTAAAATGAAGTGCATAAAGAGGAGAAAAAAGTCAGAGAAAGAAGATTCCAACAGCAAATGGGGGGAAAAAATCCTGACATTGGGAGAGCAAAGCAAAACAGGTGCAGAAAGAGGTTTTAATGGAACGAAAAGGATGAGTTTTTACTGGGGGAAAGTGATAAAGTGAAGCAAACAGCAAAATAAACGTTCTGTGAGGGCATGACAGGTGAGGGGAGAATGGTGGATGCTGTCTGCCCTGACTTCAGCAAGGCTTTTGGCACCATCTCCCACAACACCCTCAGCAGAAAGTCAGGCTGTGTGTGTTGGATGAGTGGAGGGTGAGGTGCATTGAGAGCTGTGATTCTATGAGAGCTGCTGAGTGACAGAGCCCAGAGGCTGGGATCAGTGGCACAGAGTCCAGTGTGAGGGCTATGGCCAGTGGGATTCCACAGGGATGGGTTCTGGGGCCAATCTGGTTCAACATCGTCATCAAGGACCTGGGTGAGGGCACAGAGGGACCCTCAGCAAGTTCCCTGCTGGCACCAAACTGGGACCACTGGCTGATGCACCAGAGGCTGAGCTGCCATTCAGTTAGAGCTGGGCAGGATGAGAGATGGGCACAGAGGAACCTGCTGAGGGGCACCAAGGGCAGAGTCCTGCAGCTGGGGAGGAACCAGCCCAGCACCAGCCCAGGCTGGGGGTGAGCTGCTGGAGAGCAGCTGTGGGACAGGGCCCTGGCAGTGCTGGGGGGCAGCAAAGGGAACGTGGGGCAGCACCGTGGGCTGGTGGGCAAGGAGCCAATGGCAGCCTGGGGGGCATGAAGAGAGTGTGGGCAGCAGGGCCAGGGAGGTTGTGCTGCCCCTCTGCTCTGCCAGAGCTGGGGAGGCCTCAGCTGGAGTCCTGGGGCCAGTGCTGGGCTCCCCAGCTGCAGAGAGACAGGGAAGTGCTGCAGAGAGGCCAGGGCAGGGCCAGCAAGATGCTGAGGGATGGAACATGTGTGTGAGGAGGAAAGGCTGCAGCCCTGGGGCTGTTCAGTCTGAGCTCAGGGGCACCTCAGCAACACCTTTAAGCATCTCCCCAGCTCCAGAGGGACAGGGTACTGCTGCAGAGGCCAGTGCAGGGCCAGCAAGATGATCAGGGCACTGGAGCATCTTCCTTCTGAGGAAAGGCTGCAGCCCTGGGGCTGTTCAGCCTGGGGAACAGAAGCCTGAGCTCAGGGGCACCTTGTTAATACTTAAGAAGTACCAGGCTGCCCAGGGAGGGTGTGGAGGCTCCTTCCTTGGAGCTCTTCAAGACCCACCTGGACACGTTCCTGTGTGTCCTGACCTAGGTGGGAGCTGCTTCTGCAGGGGGTTGGGCTGGCTGAGCTCTAAAGCTCCCTTCCAGCCCCCACCATGCTGTGAGTCTGATAAAGGGTGTCAGGAGACTGAGGTGACATTTCCTTGCTGGGGTGGCCAGTGGCAGGCCAAGGGGTGATGGGCACAGGCTGGGACACAGCAAGTGCCCCTGGCCCAGGAGGAGCAAGTCCTTTGGTGCTGAGCTGAGGGAGCCCTGGCCCAGGCTGCCCAGGGAGGGTGTGGAGGCTCCTTCTCAGGAGGTTCCCAACCCCCCCTGGACACGTTCCTGTGCCCCCTGAGCCAGGGGAAGCTGCTGGAGCAGGGGCTGGGGCTGGAGCAGCTCTGCAGGGTTCTGTGATTGATTCTGTGGTAAAACAGTGAATGGATAAAAGGAGACAGATCCACTTAACAGCAAATGTTAATTAAGGAAATGAGGGGGTGTGGGACGAGCTCAGAGGGATGTGTGGAAAGAAAAATGTCAAAAGTGGTGACAAAGAAGCAAGAGGAGAAGCAATGTCTTAAAGGGACTGAAGGAACCCGTGGGCACATCCAGAGTGTTGTCAGAAGTGAGGGGGAGAAGGGAAACCCAAAGGAAACCTGAAAAGCACACAGGGAAATGGAGAGGTGGAAAGTCCTTCTGAAAAGCAAAAGTACTTTAGTGAGACAACAATGAAAACCAAGGAGAGGTGATGAGATTAAACCCAGAGCAGGTTGAAAGGCAAAGGATTAAGTGGGGACAAAGCACCTGCAAATCAACAGCAGTGAGGGAAATTCTGACAGGAATTGGTGAGGGGGTGGGTGGAGAAGAAATCAGCCACAAATCAAAGTAGGAAAGTAAAGAGAAGACAACAAGAGGAAGGTGGAAGAAGATTTGAAGTGGTTGTGATGAAGAAAATAAGGAAAAGAAAACAAGAAAGGCCAATGAAAAACTAATGCCAGGGAATGAGATCAGAGCAAATTGATGAGGAGAGAGGAAAAAGGCCCAAAATAGCAACAGTGGGGTTATAAATTTAGTGTAATCTTGTGGGTTTTAAATGGAAATGGGATGTTTTTATAGAGTTGGATGTGTTTATAATTGAGAAACGTTGGAGAAAGGAACATCAAGGGGTGTTGTAAGGTGAAGGCACAGAGGAAAGCCAAGAAATCATCCCAAATCCTTTATAAATAGATAAAAGGAAGAATGGGAAGGAATGCCTGCACAGTGACATCTGTAGCTGGCTCTGGGCATTCCCATCAGGGTGCTCAGGCCATGGGTGGGTTCAGATGAGGGGGAAGATGTTTGAGGGGGACATACAGTGCTCACATGTCCCCTTCACTTCCCCAGTCCCCCCCCTTCTTGCTCCCCAGCCTCTCACTGCTCCTGTTCCCACTTACAGTGGGTTTGGCCCCTGAGCTCCCCCAAGCCCCTTGGCTTGAGTGGGCTGCAAGGATTGGGGGGGGGGGGACAGGTTGGAGGGGATCCCCAAATCCTCTGAGCTCACAGGGTCAGGCTGGGGGGATTCCCCATGTCCCCTGAGCTCACAGGGTCAGGCTGGGGGGGATCTCTGTGTCCCCTGAGCTCACAGGGTCAGGCTGGGGGGTGTCTCTGTGCCTCCTCAGCTCACAGGGTCAGGCTGGGGGGTTCCCCATGTCCCCTGAGCTCACAGGGTCAGGCTGGGGGGGTTCCCCATGTCCCTTGAGCTCACAGGGTCAGGCTGGGGAGTTCTCCATGTCCCCTGAGCTCACAGGGTCAGGCTGGGGGGGGAATCTCTGTGTCCCCTGAGCTCACAGGGTCAGGCTGGGAGGTTTCCCCATGTCCCCTGAGCTCACGGAGTCAGGCTGGGGGGATCTCTGTGTCCCCTGAGCTCACAGGGTCAGGCTGGGGGGGTTCCCCATGTTCCCTGAGCTCACAGAGTCAGGCTGGGGGGGTTCCCCATGTTCCCTGAGCTCACAGTGTCAGGCTGGGGGGGTGTTTCTGTGTCCTCTGAGCTCACAGGGTCAGGCTGGGGGGTGTTTCTGTGTCCCCTGAGCTCACAGGATCAGACTGGGGGGGGGGGTGTTTCTGTGTCCCCTGAGCTCACAGGGTCAGGCTGGGAGGTTTCCCCATGTTCCCTGAGCTCACAGGGTTGGGCTGGGGGGGGGGTGTTTCTGTGTCCCCTGAGCTCACAGAGTCAGACTGGGGGGGTTCCCCATGTTCCTTGAGCTCACAGGATCAGACTGGGGGGGAATCTCTGTGTCCCCTAAGCTCACAGGGTCAGGCTGGGGGGGGGTGTCTCTGTGTCCCCTGAGCTCACAGGGTCAGGCTGGGGGGGTGTTTCTGTGTCCCCTGAGCTCATAGGGTTGGGCTGGGGGGGTTCCCCATGTTCCCTGAGCTCACAGGGTCAGGCTAGGGGGGGGTTTCTGTGTCCTCTGAGCTCACAAGGTCAGGCTGGGAGGTTTCCCCATGTCCCCTGAGCTCACAGGGTCAGGCTGGGGGGTGTCTCTGTGTCCCCTGAGCTCACAGGGTCAGGCTGGGGGGGTTCCCCATGTCCCCTGAGCTCACAGGGTCAGGCTGGGGGGGATCTCTGTGTCCCCTGAGCTCACAGGGTCAGGCTGGGGAGTGTCTCTGTGTCCCCTGAGCTCACAGGGTCAGGCTGGGGGGTGTCTCTGTGTCCCCTGAGCTCACAGGGTCAGGCTGGGAGGTTTCCCCACGTCCCCTGAGCTCACAGAGTCAGGCTGGGAGGTTTCCCCACGTCCCCTGAGCTCCCAGCACACCCAGAGGTCGTACCCAGTACATCCCCACTGGCACCCAGTGGATCCTTGAGAGCTCCCAGTATGCCCCCACCAGGATCCAGTATCTCCCAGTACACCGATCTCCCCCACTCTGAGCCGCTGCCGGGCTGCAGCGTGGCTGTGCTGAGGGGGTACCTGGGGAACCCCCCACTGACCCTCACCCCATGGCACCGGGGCGGCGTCTCCCCCCCCCACCGGCGCGGCCCCTTTAAGGCGGGGCGGAGCCGCTTTACCGCCCGTTGCATCATCCGCCGGTGACTCACTCCGCGGCGCGTGCCCCGCCGGGACCGCACCGCCCCTCTGTTCCTCGCTTCCCATTGGCTGTGAGTCACGCGGCCGCTGAGCTCTGATTGGCTGCGTCCGGCTCGGGGGCCGCGTCACGCCGGAGCCTTTAAAAGGGATCCGTGAGGCGGCGTCGCGGCGCAGAGCGGGACGAGGCGGCCACAGGGATGATGAGGGCGAGGATGGGGCGGAGCGCGCAGCGAGCGGGACCGGGCCGCGGCCAAGCGGCGCCGCCCAGGAAGGTGCGCGGGGTACAGCGACCCGGCCCCGGGACAAGGGGGGTGCTTCGGGGGACTCCCCTCACTCACCCGGCTCCGGCTGACGGTGCCTCGGGGGCGGTGCGGAGGCCGCGAGCCCCGGGGGAAGCGGCCGCGCGGGAGGGGCAAAGTCTGACCGTGTCCTGTTCCCCCTTCCAGGCATCCAGGAGAAAGTGTGTTCTTACCGACCACCACACCTGAGAGCAGGTAAAGGGGCTGCAGGGACCACCCTAGCCCCTAAATCCCCTGGGGCTGCAGGGACCACCCCCCCAAAATCCCCTGGGGGGCTGCAGGGACCCCCTCCCCATCCTGTGGGGGTGCGGGGACCATCACCCTGTCTCCCAGGCACTACAGGGACCGCCCTCCCCTCCAAAATCGTGTGGGGGCTGCAGAGACCACCCCCAAATCCCGTGGGGGCTGCAGGGGTCACCCCCACATCCCAAATCCCGTGGGGGCTGCAGGGGTCACCCCCACATCCCAAATCCCATAGGGGCTGCAGGGACCACCCCCACATCCCAAGTCCCGTGGGGGCTGCAGGGATCACCCACACATCCCAAATCCCGTGGGGGCTGCAGGGACCACCCCCACATCCCAAATCCCGTGGGGGCTGCAGGGATCACCCCCACATCCCAAATCCCGTGGGGGCTGCAGGGATCACCCCCACATCCCAAATCCCATGGGGGCTGCAGAGATCATCCCCACATCCCAAATCCCATGGGGGCTGCAGGGATCACCCCCACATCCCAAATCCTGTGAGGGCTGCAGGGACTCCCCCCGCCCCCTGAAATCCCACTGTGGCTGCAAGAACTGCTCCCCTCCCCATCCCATATTTCCTGGGGGCTGCAGGGACCCCTCCTCCATCCCAAATCTTTCAGGGACTGGCACTCCTCTTCTCCCTTTCCCCAGTGTCTGCAGGGTTCATTCTCCTTCCCCAAATCATCTGGGGGCTGTAGGGACCACTCGTCCCTTCCCCACTTCCAAATTCCAGTTGGGGGCTGAAAGGACTGGTTCCCCCAAAATCCTTTGTTGGGGCTGCAGGGATCACCCCAGGGCTGAGCATCCTGGCCCAGCTCACTCCCTCTTCTTCCCTCCCACCCTGTTCCAGCCCCACATCGGCCTGGAGCTGACGATGGCAGCTGAGGGGCTGCCTGTGGGCACCCCCCCTGGGACCCTGCCCAGCTGGGAGCTGGAGGCCTGGTACCAGGACCTGCAGGAGCTGTTGGCCGCTGAGGAGCCCTTTGGGCCTTCCCCACCCTGGGGGGCTGAGCAGGAGCAGGTGAGCTGAGCAGTCAACAGCCCCCTCCATGGCTGAGGGGGAAGGAGGCTGGGAGCAACCATCCACCCTCCCTGGGGCTGGGGTCACTCACATCCCTTGAGGCCAGGGGTACCCACCCCCTACTCCATGGGGCTGGGGACACCCACCCACAGCCCTTGAGGCCGGGGTCACCCACCCCCACACCCCCTGGGGCTAAGGGCACCCACTCACAGCCCTTGAGGCCAGGAGCACCCACCCACTCCTGGGGCACCCACCTCACACCCCCTGGGGCTGGGGTCACTCACCTACATTCCTTGGGGCCAGGGGCACCCACCCCCCACTCCCTGGGGCTAAGGGCACCCACCTAACACCCCCTGGGGCTGGGGTCACCCACCCTACACCCCCTGGGGCTAAGGGCACCCACCCACAGCCCTTGAGGCCAGGGGCACCCACCCCACACCCCCTGGGGCTGGTGTCACTCACCTACATTCCTTGGGGCTAAGGGCACCCACCTAACACTCCCTGAGGCTGGGGTCACCCACCCCACATCTCCTCAGGCTAAGGGCACCCACCCACAGCCCTTGAGGCCAGGGGCACCCACCCACTCCTGGGCCAGGGGGCACCCACCCCACATCCCCTTGGGCTGGGGTCACTCACCTACATACCTTGAGGCCAGGCGCACCCACCCCCCACTCCTTGGGGCTAAGGGCACCCACCTAACACTCCCTGGGGCTGGGGGCACCCACCCCCCACTCCTTGGGGCTAAGGGCACCCACCCACACCCCCTGGGGCCAGGAAAACACACACTCCCCTTGGGATTAGGGGTACCCACCCTCACCCCTTGGGGCTGGAGACACCCACTCATCCCCTGTTCTCCCCCCGCAGGCAGAGCTGCCCCCTCTGTGGGGCACGGAGGGGGCCAGTGGTGGCCCTGAGGGCTGTGAGCTGGATGCCACCCTGGCCACGGAGCTGCTGGAGCTGCTGGGGCCAGACGACAGCGGTGGCACCGAGGCAGCCGTGGCACAGCCAGCACCAGCCCCTGCTCGGAGCTCCCCGCCGCAGCTTCACGCAGAGGAGGACGAGGATGAGGAGGGAGCAGCCGAAGGGCGCGGGGGGAAGAGGAGGAAGAGAGGCAGCGGCGTGGAGGCGGCCAGACGGGCGGCTGAGCAGCGAGTGCGGGAGCTGACGGCCCAGAACGAGCGGCTGCGGGGCCGCATCCGGCAGCTCAGCGCCGAGGTGCAGCGCACGCGGGCGGCTCTCATCGAGCGCATGGTCACCCTGCGGCGGGCGTAGCGCTGGCACCCGCACGGCTCAGGACCACTGCAGGGCTCAGGACCACTGCAGGGCTCAGGACCACTGCAGGGCTCAGGACCACGGCTGCCAGGCTCAGGACCACAGCTGCCAGGCCAAGGACCACAGGCAAGCTGAACATCCTGCCTGCCAGGCCCAGGACCATGGCTGCCAGGCTCAGGACCATGGGCAAGCTGGGCATCCTGACTGCCAGGCTCAGGACCACGGCTGCCAGGCTCAGGACCACAGGGAAGCTGAGCATCCTGCCAGGCTCAGGACCATGGGCAAGCTGAACATCCTGCCTGCCAGGCTCAGGACCATGGGCAAGCTGGGCATCCTGACTGCCAGGCCCAGGACCATGGCTGCCAGGCTCAGGACCACGGGCAAGCTGAGCATCCTGACTGCCAGGCCCAGGACCATGGCTGCCAGGCTCAGGACCACGGGCAAGCTGAGCATCCTGACTGCCAGGCCCAGGACCATGGCTGCCAGGCTCAGGACCATAGACAAGCTGAGCATCCTGACTGCCAGGCCCAGGACCACGGCTGCCAGGCTCAGGACCATGGGCAAGCTGAACATCCTGACTGCCAGGACCACGGCTGCCAGGCTCAGGACCATGGGCAAGCTGAGCATCCTGACTGCCAGGCCCAGGACCACGGGCAAGCTGAGCATCCTGACTGCCAGGCCCAGGACCACGGCTGCCAGGCTCAGGACCACAGGGAAGCTGAGCATCCTGACTGCCAGGCTCAGGACCATGGGCAAGCTGAGCATCCTGACTGCCAGGCTCGGGACTCGCTGCAGTGCTGAGGATTGTGGCTGCCACGCCCAGGAGCACTGTGGGGACAAGGCTCATGGCTACTGGCACTGGACCACTGCAGGGCTGAGGATTGTGGCTGCCAGGCCCACTGCAGGGCTCAAGGTCATGGCTACCAGGCTCAGGAGCCCTGTGAAGTTAAGGATTGTGGCTGCCAGGCCCAGGAGGCTGAAAGTCACAGCTGCCAGACACGTGGCTGCTGGGCTCAGGAGCCACCACCACAGGGTCAAAGGGCCACTGGTGCCAGGCTGAGAGCCACTGGGCATGAAGCCACCACCACAGGGCTGAGGGCCACTGCTTTTTGAGCCACCAGCACTGGACTAAGAGCCACCACTGCCAGGTCCAGGGGAACCCTGCTCAGCAGCCACCACTACACAGGGCCAAGAGCCGCTGCTGCTGGGCACAGCAGCCACCACCACCACGAGAGCCCCTGGGCACAGCCACTGCTGCTGGGCTGAGAGCTGCTGCTGCCAGGCCCAGGGACACCCTGCTCAGGAGCCACCTCTGCTGTGCCCAGCAAAGCCAGGACTGTGCTGGCTCCCTGAGGAACTGAGGGCACTGCCCCTGGGCACAGACTGCTGCTGGGGGAGGGCACCACATCCATCTGTTATTGTACAGTGTCTGTTTATTACAGGTCAGTACCAGCACAACCCAGTCTGCTCTTGGGGCTACTTCTTCCTCTTGCCCTTGGGCACAGGGACTTCAGGGCTTTTGCCCTCAGCTGCTGCCAGTTGCTTCTTCAGCTCCAGCAGCTTGGCAACCTCTGTGTCCACCTGGGCCTTCTCTGCCTTGTTGGCCTTCAGCTGCCTGACGTGGTTGCCCTGGAGGAGGGGGGGTAAGATGGGGGCATTAATAGGAGCTTGGTAAGGGCAGAACAGAGCCCAGCAGCCCCCAGACCACTCACCTGCTTGGCCACCTTCTCTGTCAGCTCCTGGATGAGTTGGGGGTCACCTGGAGCTGGGGGGGCTGAGGTTGGAGGGGTCGGTTTGGCCTGGGAAAGACAGAAAAATCCACCTGAGCCCTGTGCCCACCGACCACTCCTCTGGTGCCAAGGGAGGGGAGGGGGTTACCTGGGGCTCTACACCAACAGCTTCAGGCTGGGAAAGGAGAGACAGCGAGTGAGGAAGGACAGAAAGCAGAGGGGGAGAGGCCAAGAGGTGCCTGAAGGGGTAACTGGGGGGTAACCCCAGCCCCCTACTCACCTGCCCTCCCCCAAAGCGCTTGCGCAGAGCTTCGATCTGGTCATTCTCCAGCTTCTGGAAGAGGGGGCTCACCTGGAACAGGGCACAAGGGGCACAGGGGCAAAGCACAGAGGTCACAGGGGCAGAGGCAGCCCCCCCTCACCCCCCATCTCCCCCTGCAGTGCCCTCCCCCAGCCCCATCCCCCAGCGCCACGTACGGTGCCCACGCGGTGCCCGGGGGGCAGGGTGCAGGTGAAGCTGTGGCTCAGGACGCAGCAGGCAGGGGCCAGGCAGAGCTGCTGCTGCATTGCCAGGCTGACCCCGGGCATGTAGGGCTGCACCATCACCGCCAGCAGGGCTGCCATGTTCACCGCCACGCCGGTCACCGTGCCAGCGCGCTGCCTGCGGGCCAGGACACACCCCCATCAGTGCCAGCCCCAGCCTGGGCCTGTGGGTGTCCCCACACCCTCCTCCAACCCTCCCTTACCTGTCCTGTTCATCCCCCTTGATGCGTTTCCAGGGCTCATTGACCTGGATGTACTGGTTGCCGTGGCGAGAGATGCTGAGGATGCACCTCAGGGCATCGCGGATGCTGGTGGGGAGGGAGAGGGGAGGGGGCTGCTGAGACCCTGCTGAGAGTAAATCACTGACCCCCCTCCTCCCCTTACAGTCACAGGGTGGGTCCAGCTGGCAGAGCCCTTCCAGCTCATCCAGCCTCTGTCCCAGCCCCATCAGCCACCAGCCCATTGCCCTCGGGGCAACACCCACCCGGCTCTGAAACCCCTCCAGGGACGGTGACTCCAGCAGCTCCCTGGGCAGCCCCTTCCAAGGCCTCACAGCCCTGGCAGGCAACAACTTGCTCCTCACACCCAGCCTGAACCTCCCCTGCTGACACTTGAGGCCCTTTCCTCTGGTTCTGCTGCTTGTTCCCAGGGAGAACAGACCCACCCCCACCTGGCTCCAGCTGCCTTTCAGGTAGTTGCAGAGAGGGAGAAGGTCTCCCCTGAGCCTTCTTTTCTCCAGGCTCAACAGCCCCAGCTCCCTCAGCCCTTCCTCAGCTCAGACGTGCTCCAAATCCTCTCCCAGCTCGGTACCCGCCTCTGGAGCCTCTCCAGCACCTCCACGTGCTTCTTGTAGCGAGGGGCCCAGAGCTGGGCACAGCATTGGAGGTGCAGCCCCAGCACAGCCCAGCACAGGGGGATGATCAGCTCCCTGCTCCTGCTGACAGCACTGTCCCTGATCCAGGCCAGGATGCCCTTGGCCTTCTTGCCCCCCTGGGCACGCTGCTGGCTGCTGTTCACCCAACACTGCCAGGTCCCTCAGTGCCTGGCAGCTTCCCAGCCACTCCCTTCCAAGCCTGAAGCTGCTGCTGGGGGTTGAGTCAGGGACAGAGAGGCTGATGGAGGAACTGCTGGCTGCTGTTCAGTCACTGGCATCAACCACCCCAGGCCCTTTCCCTCTGCACTGCTGCCCCTCAGTGTCCCTGTGGCAGTGAGTGAGGGGCCCAGCACTGACACAGCCCTGGAGCTGCAGCCTCCCCAGGGCCCAGCACAGGGGACAATCCCTGCCCTGCTCCTGCTGCCACCCCACTGCTGAGCCCAGCCAGGCTGCCCTTGGCATTCTTGGCACGCTGCTGCCTGCTGTTCCCTCTCTGCCTGGCAGCTGCCCAGCTGCTCCTCCACACGCTCTTAGGAGCAGCCTCAAGCTTTCTGGGTACCCACCGGAGTTTCTCCAGCAGCTGGTGGTACTGCTGCAGCTCCAGGGTGACACGAGCCAAGAGCCTCTTGTCATCTGTGGTCAGGATCATGTCAGGGACGATGCCACCAAAGAACTTACACACAAACATCCCCGCTCTGGGAAAGGGGGAGAGCAGAGTGTGAGGAGAGCACAGCCTGAGCAGGAGGAGCCAACCCCCTGGCAGCCTGGCACACAACCTGTTGATGAAGTTGCCCAAGTTGTTGAGGAGCTCTGAGTTGTTCTTGAGCATGAGGTCACTCCAGGAGAAGGCACTGTCCTGGCCCTCGGGCCGCACGTACAGCAGGTAGAAGCGCCAGACGTCGGCGGGGATGCCGGTGTCCTTGGCCATGTCCCCAAACACCCCCACACCACGGCTCTTGGAGAACTTCCCATCCTCATAATTCAGATACTCTTGGGGGGGAAAAAAAAGAGCCCCACCCCACACTTTGGAGCCCAAACAGCCTCATGCCAGTGCTGTCACATGCTTGAGCTCAGAGAAGTTTGCAAATGCCAGTCCAGGAGAAACGGGATAGTGGGGAGTGGGGAGGTGTGGGGAAAGCAGCGTGGGGAGAGATCAGCTGGAGTCCTGGGGCCAGTGCTGGGCTCCCCAGCTGCAGAGAGACAGGGAAGTGCTGCAGAGAGGCCAGGGCAGGGCCAGCAAGATGCTGAGGGATGGAACATGTGTGTGAGGAGGAAAGGCTGCAGCCCTGGGGCTGTTCAGCCTGGGGAACAGAAGCCTGAGCTCGAGGGGATCTCATCAGTGCTGCTCAGTCCCTAAAGGAGGATGGATGGGGCCAGGCTTTGTGCTGGGGTGGCCAGTGGCAGGACAAGGGGTGATGGGCACAGGCTGGGACACAGCAAGTGCCCCTGGCCCAGGAGGAGCAAGTCCTTTGGTGCTGAGCTGAGGGAGCCCTGGCCCAGGCTGCCCAGGGAGGGTGTGGAGGCTCCTTCTCAGGAGGTTCCCAACGCCCCCTGGACACATTCCTGTGCCACCTGAGCCAGGGGAAGCTGCTGGAGCAGGGACTGGGGCTGCAGCAGCTCTGCAGGGCCTTTCTCACCCCACCACTCTACCAGCTGATCCATGCTGGTCCTATGAAGGGCTAGAAACCAAAGCCTCACACTGGCTTCCTCACACTGGCTACAGAGCAGCTCTGTAGGGCCCTTCCCACCCCCCACCATTCTGTGATTGTCTGATCCCCAATACCTGTAGCACTGAGGTGGTTCACCAGGGTGTAGTTGTCATCAGCACCCAGGAGCGAGCAGGGGAAGATGACGCTGTGGAACGGGACGTTGTCCTTGGCCATGAAGTTGTACAGCTCAACCTGAGGGGCAGACACAGGGTGGGGATGAGGACACAGGACACTGAGTTGCCCCTGGCAGCCAGTTCTGTCCCTGCCCACCCTCTCCATGGCAGCTCCAGGCTCTCACCTGCTGTGGGTTCTTCCACCACTTCTCCCACTGATCCGTGTAGTTGGCTGTGATGGACAAATAGCCGATGGGAGCATCAAACCACACGTAAAAGACCTGAGTGGAGAGAGAGATCCATGAGCAGGGGGGTCCAGGAAGGACTCCTGGGCACAGATATGGCCACCTAAAGGGTCAGGTGGGGCCACCTTGTCACGGAAGCCATCGAGGGGCACAGCAGTTCCCCACTTGAGGTCCCGGGTGATGCAGCGCGGCTTGAGGCCGTCCCGCAGCCAGGAGCGGGTGATGTACCGAGCGTTGGCTGACCAGTTCCCCTTGGCCCAGCTCTGCTCCAGCCACAGCTCCAGCTGCTGCTCCAGCTGTGGGGAAACACAGACCCATTCTGGTTGGAAATACCCTTGAAGCTGCTGCAGCCCCAGCCCTGCCCTCACCCTGCCCAGCCCAGCACTGGCCCCTCAGCACCTCACCCCAGGGCTTTGGGGTCCCTCCAGGGCTGGGCACTGCCCCAGCTCCCTGGGCAGCCTGGCACAGGGGTGACACCCCTCTCAGGGAAACAGTTCTGCCTCAGCTCCAACCTCAACCTCCCCTGGGGCAACTCCAGCCCCTTTCCTCTTGTCCTGTCACTTGGCAGCAGAGACCAACCCCCAGCTCCCTGCAGCCTCCTGGCAGGGAGTTCACCTCTCAGGGAAGAGGTGGGAGGAGTACTGAGAGGGTCTTTCATCCTCTCTCCCTAACACCTCCAGGGATGCTGCTCACCTTGGGTAAGTCCAGGAAGAGGTGCTGGGTGGGTTTCACCACAGGGACCCCTCTGCAGAGCTTACACTGTGGGTTCTGTTGGGATGAAAATACACAGGTAGCACAAGGCAGAGCTGGGGGTGGGAGGACGTGGGGTGGTCCCCAAAAGGATCCCATCCCACCTTCAGCTCCACAGCATTGATGAGTTTGCCACATTTATCACACTGGTCCCCTCGAGCCTCCTCGTAGCTGCAGAAGGGGCAGGTGCCCTCCACGAAGCGATCGGCCAGGAAGCGCTGGCAGCACTCGCAGTGCAGCTGCTCCACCGTGTCCTGCAGCAGGCAGCCCCGGGCCAAGAGCCGCTGGAAGATGTCCTGGGCAATGCTGGGGTGAGGGAGGAGGAAGGAGAGCAGCTCCCATCAGCTGAGGAGCCCTGGAGCCCTGCCAAACTCAGGCAAGGCTGTGTGTGGAGGTTCCCCTGCGGTGGTTCTGGCTGGGCTGGGTTTTGGGAGCAGGAAGGGTACAGGGGAGGCTTCTTTAAGTGTTACCTGGAGCTGCCCAGGGCCAAGTGGCTCTGGGATGGCCCCAAAACTGACAAAGCATGAAACAATTAGTGACTGGCAGACCTGAGAAGGGGAAAAGTTGCTGCTCAGATGTTACAACAGCAGCAGCAGCTGAAGGGAGCGAGAATGTGAGGAGCCCAGCCAGAGCAGGTGGGTGCCTGAAGGAGGCTGGGACTCTGTGGGGAACCCACCCTGGGGCAAGCTCCTGGCAGGGCCTGGCAGTCCCATCCCAGACCCAGTTTGCTGCAAGGACTTGTGACCCCCTGGGGAACCCACCCTGGGGCAGGTCATTGCTGAGGGACTGTTTCCCCTGTGGATGACCCACCCTGGGGCAGCTGGTGCAGAGCTGCAGCCCAATGCAAGGAGCCACAGTGGAGAAGCTCCTGAGGGACTGTCTCATGGGAGGGACCCCACACTGTGTCTCCCCAAGTTGAGTCTGTTTTGCCTGTGACACCAATTGCTGAGTGATCTCCCTGCCCCTGTCTTGACTCCTGAGCCTTCTGTTGTATCTCTCTCCCTTGTCCAGTTTAGGAGAGGGAGTGATGGAACAGCTTTGGTGAGCCCCCAGCAGCCAGCCAGGGCTCCACCAGCCCCCAGCCAAGACTCAACCAGCACCCAGGACCCAGCCAGGGCTCAACCATCCCACTCCCAGCACCCAGCCAGGGCTCTGCCCGGGCTCCACCAGCCCACAGCACCATACTAAGGCTCAACCAGCACCCAGCCAGGGCTCCACCAGCCCCCAGCACCCAGCCAGGGCTCCACCAGCCCCCAGCACCCAGCCAGGGCTCCACCAGCCCACTCCCAGCCCCCAGCCAGGGCTCTGCCCGGGCTCCACCAGCCCACAGCACCATACTAAGGCTCAACCAGCCCCCAGCACCCAGGCAGGCCTCCCCCAGCCCCCACCAAGGGCTCCACCAGCCGCCAGCCCCCAGCCAGGGCTCCACCAGCCCCCATCCAGGGCTCCACCAGCCCACTCCCAGCTCCCAGTCAGGGCTCTGCCAGGGCTCCACCAGTCCCCAGCACCCAGGCAGGCCTCCCCCAGTCCCCACCAAGGGCTCCCCCAGCCCCCAGCCAGGGCTCCACCAGCCCCCAGTCCCCAGCCAGGGCTCCACCAGCCCCCAGTCCCCAGCCAGGGCTCCACCAGCCCCTAGCACCCAGCCAGGGCTCCACCAGCCCCCAGTCCCCACCAAGGGCTCCCCCAGCCCCCAGCCAGGGCTCCACCAGCCCCTAGCACCCAGCCAGGGCTCCACCAGCCCACTCCCAGCCCCCAGTCAGGGCTCTGCCAGGGCTCCCCCAGCCCCCAGCCAGGGCTCCCCCAGCACCCAGCCAGGGCTCCCCCAGCACCCAGCCAGGGCTCCACCATCCCAGTCCCATCACCATTCTCCCCGTGGAACTGACTCACTTGGTCTGATGCTGCGTTGTGGTGCGGCCAAAGTGGTCGAAGGAGATGTGGAACCATCTGTAGATGTCAGCATGGACAGTGTGGTACTTGTCACAGATCTGCTGGGGGGTGAGTCCCTCCTGCACCGCCCGTGTCTCCGTGGCCGTGCCGTACTCGTCGGTGCCGCACACAAACAGCGTGTTCCAGTTCCGCAAGCGGCAGTAGCTGTGGGGGCGTGGGGAGGAGTCAGGGGGCTGCTGGGACAGCTTTGGGAATAGCTTTGGTTCCAGCCCACCCTCAGGGAGGGGTTTGTGGTCTCACAGAGACTTTCTGCACCCACGTCTCACCGGGCAAAGGTGTCGGCGCTGAGGACGCAGCCGATGATGTTGCCGAGATGCGGCACGTTGTTGACGTAGGGCAGGGCGCTGGTGACGAGCACGTTCCTCATGCCCTCCACAGGCAGCCTGGCAGCAGGGAACCAGGCAATCAGTGTGCTTGGCAAAAGCCTTGAAGGTCCTGGAGACCCAGCCCTGCCCTCACCCTGCCCAGCCCAGCACTGACCCCTCAGCACCTCACCCCACGGCTTTGGGGTCCCTCCAGGGCTGGGCACTGCCCCAGCTCCCTGGGCAGCCTGGCACAGGGCTGACACCCCTCTCAGGGAAACAGTTCTGCCTCAGCTCCAGCCTCAACCTCCCCTGGGGCAACTTGAACTTAAGCCCAATTCCTCTTGTCCTGGCATTCATTACATCATCTTTGCCCTCAAAACTCCACCAAAACCACTTTTTTTCCCCTCAAAACTCCTCTGAAAACTCACTTTCCTCCTCACAGCTCCCTCAGGGGAAAAGTTCTCTCTCAGCTCCAACCTCAACCTCCCCTGGGGCAACTCCAGCCCCTTTCCTCTTGTCCTGTCCCTCAGGAGCAGAGACTGACCCCCAGCTCCCTGCAGCCTCCTGTCAGGGAGTGTCAGAGAGGGCTCCTGGCTCCCCTCAGCCTCTTCTTCTCCAGCCTCAACACCCCCATTCCCTCAGCCCCTCCCCAGTACCCTTGTGCTCCAGCCCCTTCCCCAGTTCCTCCAGCCCCAGCCTGTGGCATGTGCAGGGGATAATCAGAGCAGCATGAGCCACCCCAGCACACCGTGCCACCAGCTTGGCAGCCCCTGGCTGCTCTGGGACACCCATGCCCAGGGCTCTCTGGCACTCACACTGGTTTGGAAGGCTGCCAAGGCTTGGGCAGTACCTCAGCACCACGGGCCCAGGTGTCTGCAGCAGCTCTGATCTCCTCCTCTGTCAGGACACGTTCAGCAGCAGCTTCCTCCTGTGGGGAAGGGGCAGTTCCAGCAAGGGCCTGTCCAGCTGTGAGCACCAGCCAGGGCTGAGCTGGGGGTGGGGGGAACAGGGGCTGCACCTCAGGTTCATTGCTGGGGGCTCCCTCCATGGCTGGGCAGGGTGGGGGCTGCTTCTGGAGGTAAGATTTGAACTCCAGCAGTGCCTCAGGCTGCAGAACTGAGCTGACAGCTTTCCTGCAGGCCTCAGAGAGGCTCATGCCCTGGAACCAGCCCTTCAGTGCCTGCAGGTCACCTGGGGAGTGGGACAGCAGGAGAGAGTGGTTGGGAGGGCAATGGAGCGGAGGAGGGATTCTCACAGCCACAGGAGCATGAGGAACCTCCCTCTCAGCACCCCTCCACTTCATCCTTACCTGGGAAGCTGCTCTCATCCTGGAGCAGAGGGAATAAGGTGCCCCACACCACCACATCAGCCACAGAAGTGGTGTCCTGGGCAGGAGAAGTGGAGTCAGAGCTCTGCCTCAGGGCAGCAGCAGCTCAGCTCCCAGGGAAAAGGGGATCCCACCCACCCCAGGAGCCCCACTCACCCCTGCAAGGTAGGCAGTGCCTCTCCTGCACAGGCTCTGCTCAATGTGGGCCAAGAGCTTCCTCAGAGACTCCACTACCTCCAGCCCTGTCCTGCCCTGCACCAGCTGAGCGTAGAGGGCGGCTGTGGCAGCGGGCTGGGGGGACAGAGTGGGGTGTTAAGGGTGGAGAGGGGACCAGAGAGAGCAGGTCAGGCAGGTCTGGAAGGGGAGAAGCCACTGGGACCCCCTGCAGCGTCAGTTCAGTGGCCTCCCACCCCCCTGGCACCCACCTGCAGCTCCGTGGCCTCCCACTCCAGCCACTGGTTGGTGAGGTCGGTGGGTTCATCCCCACGGGACAAGAAAAAGAACCTGGAGAGGGAGATGGGGAGACAGTGAGGAGAGTGAGGGGAGCTCCGAGGAGAAGGGGGAAGCTGGGCTGGGGGACAGTGCTGAGGGAGAAAGGGCAGGACGAGGGGAGCCGCGGGGCGGGAGCAGTGGGGTGAAAGGAGCTCCAGGGGAAGGAGCGGCGCGACAGGAGCTCCGGGGGCGGCTCTCGGAGCCGTCGGCACTTACTGGCAGATGGCGTTGGGCGAGAACAGGACGGTGCCGCTCTCCAGCTCCAGCGCGGGGCCCCACGCGGGGCCGTGCGGGCCGCGGGGCCGCTCTGCAGCGGGGAGCGGCGGCTCAGGCCCATGGCCCGGGACACCCTTCAGGCGGGTACCCGGCGGCGCGGCGGCGCTCTCCCCGCGGGGCCCGGCCCACAGCAGCCGCAGCGGAGCGGCCGCGGCCCCGGCAGCCGCCGCCACCTTGAGCGCGGCCGGAGCTGCGGCGCCCACCCGCAGCCGCATCCTGACGCAACCGCCCGCGCGCGGGGGCCGCCGGGAACGCGCCGGCGCCAACTCTCGCGAGAACCCCCGCGGTTACCACGGGGAGCGCGGCGCGCCGCCAAGTCTCGCGAGATCTCGCGGTTGCCATGGCGACGCCGCCGCCGCCGCCCCGGGGATGAGCCGCGGCCGCCGGGCGCTGTCGCCGTGGTTACCGCCCCCCCCCCCCGCTCCCGCCGTGTCGCGTCTCACGATCGCTCCACGACATCCCACCCGCAGCCCCCCGCCCACCCGACCCAAGACGCGGGCCCGATGTCCCCCCGCGGCCTGACCCGCCCGGGGCCGCCACGTCCCGCCCGCCCACAGCCGCCCCCGGGGCCGAGACCCCGCTCCCGCCTCCCCCCGGCCGCTCCTCGCTCGCCCCGGGATGCTCCTGCCCCTCCCCGGGACGCTCTGCCTCTCCCCCCGGCAGCCCCTCGTTCTCCCCGGCCGCCCCTCGCTCCCCCTGGGATGCTCCTCGCTCCCCCCGGCCGCCCCTCGCTCTCCCCCGGCCGCCCCTCGCTCCCCCCGGGCCGCCCCTCACTCTCCCCGGGATGCTCCTGCCCCTCCCCGGGACTCTCTGCCTCCCCCCGGGCCGCTCCCGCCTCCCCCCGGCCGTCCCTCGCTCCCCCCGGGCCGCCCCTCGTTCTCCCCGGCCGCCCCTCGCTCCCCCCGGCTGCCCCTCGCTCTCCCCGGGCCGCTCCCGCCTCTGCCCCGGCCGCCCCTCGCTCCCCCCGGGATGCTCCTGCCTCTCCCCGGGACGCTCTGCCTCTCCCCCGGTCGCCCCTCGCTCCCCCCGGTCGCCCCCCGCTCTCCCTGGGCCGCTCCCGCCTCCCCCCGGCCGCCCCTCACTCTCCCCGGCCGCCCCTCGCTCTCCCCCGGCCGCCCCTCGCTCCCCCCGGGCCGCCCCTCACTCTCCCCGGGCCGCTCCCGCCTCCCCCCGGCCGTCCCTCGCTCCCCCCGGGCCGCCCCTCGTTCTCCCCGGCCGCCCCTCGCTCCCCCCCGGTCGCCCCTCGCTCTCCCCGGCCGCCCCTCGATCCACCCGGCCGCCCCTCGCTCCCCCCGGGATGCTCCTGCCCCTCCCCGGGACTCTCTGCCTCCCCCCGGTCGCCCCTCGCTCCCCCCGGGCCGCCCCTCGCTCTCCCCGGGATGCTCCTGCCCTTACCCGGGACTCTCTGCCTCTCCCCGGCTGCCCCTCACTCTCCCCGGGCCGCTCCCGCCTCCCCCCGGCCGCCCCTCGCTCCCCCCGGGATGCTCCTGCCCCTCCCCGGGACTCTCTGCCTCCCCCTGGCCGCCCCTCGCTCCCCCCGGGATGCTCCTGCCCCTCCCCGGGACTCTCTGCCTCCCCCTGGCCGCCCCTCGCTCTCCCCGGGACTCTCTGCCTCCCCCCGGGCCGCTCTCCCCCTCCTCAGGGATGCTCCGGGCCGCTCCCCCTCTCCCCTCTCTCCCCCCTCACGATGCTCCCGCTTCCCCGCGGCACCTTCTCCTTCCCCCCGGGCCGTTCCCTCTCCCTGGGATGCTCGTGCTTCCCCCCGGGCCGTTCCCTCTCCCCGGGATGCTCGTGCTTCCCCCCGGGCCGTTCCCTCTCCCCGGGATGCTCGTGCTTCCCCCCGGGCCGTTCTCCCGTGCCCGGGGAGGCCGATTCCCCCCCGCCCCGCGTCCCGCCAGCCGCTTCGCCCCGTCCCGTCCTGTCACATGCCCCGGGGGTGTCCCCGCGGCCGCCGGCGGCCCCGACTCGCCGCCCCGGCAGGATCAGGTGGGTGAGGGACACCGGGGGGGTCCCGCTTTGGGGGGTGAAGTGGCCGCTCTGCACCGGGGGGTCCACTCAGGCACAGCCCAGGCGAGCTGGGGAATCTCCTTCCCACCCCCCACTTTGTTCCCCGGTGCCCCGGGAAGCGACGGGGCGAGAAGGGGGTACCGGAGGGGGGTGGGACACACGGGCTCGGGTCCTTCCCCAGAGACATTTGTACCCCCCCGGGCAGTGCAGTTGCCCCAATTGCCCCCTCTCCCACCCCTCCCCACCCCCTCCCGGCCCCACAGCGTGGGCAGAGCTGTGGGGCTGAGTGTGGGGTCCCGACCCCTGTACCCCGGGGTGTCGAGGTGATGGGTGCAGGGGGGATGCAGCATCCTCCATCCCCTCCCCCATGGCAGCCCCCACCTCTGTGCCAGCATCGTGCCCTGTCCCTGCAGCAGGTGCTGCCCCTCGGGCCCCCCCAGTGACCCCCCAAAGCTGGTGAGTGGATTTCTGGGGAGATCCTGGGAGCTGAGGACCACGGGGCTGGGGGGAGGGGGGTTGGGGGCAGGGGGGTGCAGGTCCAGCAGCCCAAAGCTGTGGGGGTGGGGATCAGGGAGTGTGGGGTGTGAGGATGGGACAGGGGGGGACTGGGAGCCACTGGTGAAGGGGGGGGACTGGGGGGGGGCTGCAGGGAAACGGGGGCCACGGGGTCCTGAGACCCCTCCCCACCCCCACCCCGTGTGGTGTGGGGTGAGGAAGCCGCAGCCTCGCTGCTTCCTGCTGCTGCAGCAGCTCAGCTTCCTGCACCCCAGTCCCTCCCAGTCCCTCCCAGTGCCTCCCAGTGCCTCCCAGTGCCCCCTGAGCCCCCTGAACCCCGGGGGCAGCAACTGGGACAGTAAATGCCATGTGGTGGACAGGATTACTGGGGGGCATTGCCATGGGTAGGGGGGGAATCCATGGCCATGGGGCACAGCTGGGCCATGGGGCATTGCCATGGCCATGGGGCATCTTCTGGCCATGGGGCACATTCTGTCTGTGAGGCACATCCTGGCCATGGGGCATGTTCTGTGGGGCACAGCCTGGTCACATTCTATCCCCAGGGCACAGCTTGGCCATGGGAATCTCTACAGCCATGGGGCAAATTCTGGCCATGGGGCACAGCTTGGCCATGGGGCATCTTCTGTCTGTGGGGCACAGCTGGCACATGGGGCACATTCTGTCCATGGGGCACATTCTGTCCATGGGGCATCTTCTGTCCATGGGGCACATTCTGTCCATGGGGCTTGTTCTGTTTGTGGGGCACAACCTGGTCATGGGGCATCTCCATGGCCATGGGGCACAGCTTGGCCATGGGGCATCTTCTGTCTGGGGGGCACAGCTGGCACATGGGGCACGTTCTGGCCATGGGCCACATTCTATCCCTGGGGCACAGCTTGACCATGGGCATCTCCACAGCCATGGGGCACAGCTTGGCCATGGGGCATCTTCTGCCTGTGGGGCACATCCTGGCCATGGGGCATGTTCTGTTTGTATGGCACAACCTGGTTATGGGGCATCTCCATGGCCATGGGGCATGTTCTGTGGGGCACAGCATGGCCATGGGGCACCTCCACAGCCATGGGGCACATCCTGCCAAGCCCTGACCCTGCAGCACCATCCTTTTTGCCCCCCATGGCCCTGCTCAGCCCCATCCTCCCACACCCCAACCCTCCCCAGGCTGCCCTCAGCCCTCTCCCTGTGCCACACAGACGGCAGCAGCCGTGCCACAGCCCCCCAGGCTGCCCTCACCTCTCTCCCTGTGCCACACAGACGGCAGCAGCCGTGCCACAGCCCCCCAGGCTGCCCTCACCCCTCTCCCTGTGCCACACAGACGGCAGCAGCCGTGCCACAGCCCCCCAGGCTGCCCTCAGCCCTCTCCCTGTGCCACACAGACGGCAGCAGCCGTGCCACAGCCCCCCAGGCTGCCCTCACCTCTCTCCCTGTGCCACACAGACGGCAGCAGCCGTGCCACAGCCCCCCAGGCTGCCCTCACCTCTCTCCCTGTGCCACACAGACGGCAGCAGCCGTGCCACAGCCCCCCAGGCTGCCCTCACCCCTCTCCCTGTGCCTCACAGACGGCAGCAGCTGTGCCACAGCCCCCCAGGCTGCCCTCACCTCTCTCCCTGTGCCACACAGATGGCAGCAGCTGTGCCACAGCCCCCCTGAGCCCGCTGAGGATGCTGCCTGGGCGCTGGCGGCTGCAGGGGCGGCTCTGGCAGCGGGCACAGCCGCCCGTCCTGCTCCGTGCCCTCTACGACTACACCTACCGTGCCCAGGACGGGCGGCTGGTGGCCATGGCAGCTGGGGAGAGCTTCCTCCTGCTCCACAAAGCCACTGAGGACTGGTGGCAGGTCAGGAGGGTGGCAGAGCCACGCTGGGCAAGGCCTTTCTTCGTCCCTGCCACCTACGTGGCCGAGCTGGGCGCTGGCGATGCCGAGAGCTTGGTGCCCCAGAAGCCACCCACGGGCACTGGTGAGGGATGGGGGGCACGTGGGGGGTGGGAGAATGGAGAACTGGAGGGGCTGAGGGAGGGGGGCATGGGGTGGAGGGCACTGGGGGTACAGGGGGTTTGGGGGCTTGGGGGGTAGATTGGGGCTGGGGGCACTGAGGGGGGCACAAGGATGAAGGGGCATTGGGGGGCACTAGGGGTATGGTGGGGGCTTGAGGCTTAGGGGGCAGATTGGGGCTGGGGGCACTGAGGGGGCACTGAGGGGGGCACAAGGGTGAAGGGGCATTGGGGGGCACTAGGGGTATGGTGGGGGCTTGAGGCTTAGGGGGCAGATTGGGGCTGGGGGCACTGAGGAGGGCACAAGAGTGAGGGGGGCACTGGGGGGCACTAGGAGTATGGTGGGGTCTGGGACTTGAGGCTTAGGGGGCAGATTGGGGCTGGGGGCACTGAGGGGGGCACAAGGATGAAGGGGCATTGGGGGGCACTAGGGGTATGGTGGGGGCTTGAGGCTTAGGGGGCAGATTGGGGCTGGGGGCACTGAGGGGGCACTGAGGGGGGCACTGGGGAGGAGGGGGCCATGAGGGACACTGGGGGGGTGCAGGAGGGGGCACAGGGCTGTGGGCACTGGGAGACCCCCAGGGAACACAGGGGGGTGTGTGAGGGGTGTCTGTGCCCCCCCTGACTTGCAGCCTCATTTTGGGGTGCTGGGTCCCCCCAGGGCTGCCACTGCAGTACCACTCCCTGGAGGACTTGGGGACCCCCCCCCAGGAGGTCGGGCTGAGCCCCCCACACCCCCTCAGCAGTGCCCAGCTGGCAGAGGGGGCTTTGCCCCCCTCCTCCTGCCCCCTGCCACAGGCCCCTGGGGTGAGTGGGGGGGGTCAGGTGGTCCCCAAAGTGCCCCCCAATTCCATCCATCCCCCTCCAACCCCCTTTCTGTGGCTCCCTCTCCCTGCACCCCCTCAACCTGCACCCCATGTCCTTGCCCTGAACCACCAAACATCACCCACCTCCATCACTCCCTGCACCCCCAAACCTGCCCCCTGCACCCCCAAACCTCACCCCAACCTCACCCCCCCATAACCCCCCTGCACCCCCAAACTTCACCCCTCCATCACACATCTGCACCTGCAATCTTCATCTCCCTCCATCACCTCACTGCACCCCCAAATTCACCCCCTCATTGCCCCTTGCACCCCCAAACTTCACCCCTTCCATCGTCCTTTGAACCCCAAATTCACCCCTCCATCTCCTCCTGCACCCCCAAACCTCATCCCCTTATATCATCCCCCCTGCCCCCCAAATTCACCCCTCCATCTCCTCCTGCACCCCCAAACTTCACCCCCTCACCCCAAAATTCACTCCTACCATCACCTTCCTGCACCCCAAACCTCATCCCCCTTCATTGCCCCTTTGCACCCCTAAACATCCCCCTCCATTGCCCCCTGAACCCCAAGTTCACCCCTCCATTGCACCCCCAAATTCACCCCCTCCATCACCCTCCTGCACTCCCAAACCTCATCCCCCTTCATCGCCCCCTGCACCCCCAAATTCAGCCTCTCTATCACCCCCTGTACCCCCAAACTTCCCCATCACTCCCTGCACCCCAAATTCACCCCATCACCCCCTGTACCCCCAAACTTCCCCCTCCACCACTCCTTGCACCCCAAATTCACCCCATCACCCCCTGTACCCCCAAACTTCCCCATCACTCCTTGCACCCCAAATTCACCCCATCACCCCCTGTACCCCCAAACTTCCCCCCTCCACCACTCCTTACACCCCAAATTCACCCCCTTCCATCACCCCTGTACCCCCAAACTTCCCCCTCCATCACTCCTTACACCCCAAATTCACCCCATCACCCCCTGTACCCCCAAACTTCCCCCTCCACCACTCCTTGCACCCCAAATTCACCCCATCACCCCCTGTACCCCAAACTTCCCCATCACTCCCTGCACCCCAAATTCACCCCATCACCCCCTGTACCCCTAAACTTCCCCATCACTCCCTGCACCCCAAATTCACCCCCTTCCATCACCCTGTACCCCCAAACTTCCCCATCACTCTCTGCACCCCAAATTCACCCCCTTCCATCACCCCCTGTACCCCCAAACTTCCCCATCACTCCTTGCACCCCAAATTCACCCCATCACCCCCTGTACCCCCAAACTTCCCCATCACTCCCTGCACCCCAAATTCACCCCATCACCCCCTGTACCCCCAAACTTCCCCCTCCATCACTCCTTACACCCCAAATTCACCCCCTTCCATCGCCCCCTGTACCCCCACACTTCCCCATCACTCTCTGCACCCCAAATTCACCCCATCACCCCCTGTACCCCCAAACTTCCCCATCACTCCCTGCACCCCAAATTCACCCCATCACCCCCTGTACCCCCAAACTTCCCCCTCCACCACTCCTTGCACCCCAAATTCACCCCATCACCCCCTGTACCCCTAAACTTCCTCATCACTCCCTGCACCCCAAATTCACCCCCTTCCATCACCCTGTACCCCCAAACTTCCCCATCACTCTCTGCACCCCAAATTCACCCCCTTCCATCACCCCCTGTACCCCCAAACTTCCCCATCACTCCTTGCACCCCAAATTCACCCCATCACCCCCCTGTACCCCCAAACTTCCCCCCTCCACCACTCCTTACACCCCAAATTCACCCCCTTCCATCACCCTGTACCCCCAAACTTCCCCATCACTCCCTGCACCCCAAATTCACCCCATCACCCCCTGTACCCCCAAACTTCCCCATCACTCCCTACACCCCAAATTCACCCCCTTCCATCACCCCTGTACCCCCAAACTTCCCCATCACTCCCTGCACCCCAAATTCACCCCATCACCCCCTGTACCCCCAAACTTCCCCCTCCACCACTCCTTGCACCCCAAATTCACCCCATCGCCCCCTGTACCCCCAAACTTCCCCCTCCATCACTCCTTACACCCCAAATTCACCCCCTTCCATCGCCCCCTGTACCCCCACACTTCCCCATCACTCTCTGCACCCCAAATTCACCCCATCACCCCCTGTACCCCCAAACTTCCCCACCACTCCTTGAACCCCAAATTCACCCCATCGCCCCCTGTACCCCAAACTTCACCCCCCTCCCTCACCCCCCCTCGCACCCCAAATTCTCCCCCCCGCCCCCCCAAACCTCTCACTTCTCCTTTGCCCCCCCTTTCCCTCCCCCCCGCCGCTTCCTCCTCCCGTGGGGCAGCGGAGGAAGTTTGGGGGGGCGGGGGAGCCCCAAAACCGGCTCCGCAGCCGCGCCTGTAAAACCCGACCCGGGGGGGGCAGGAAAAGGGGCGCTGGGGTGGGGGGAAGCGGGGGGGGGGGGCTGAGATTGGGGCTGGGGGCACGGTCCGGGCACTGCCCTTGTGCCCCCTGCCCACGGCTGCGCTCTGCCCGTGCCCCCCCAGCCGCCCCCCCCCGCGAGCTGCCGCCGCTCAGCGCCACCCGGAGGAGCCCCCCGAACCCTCCGGGCCCCCCCTGCAGATTTTGGGGGGTTGGCAGCGGCACCGGGACCCCCGAACGGGACGAAGCTTCTTCTACAACCCCCGGAGCGGCTGCAGCTCCTGGAAACCCCCCCGGAGGCACCGAGCCGGGGTGGGCACGGCTCGGGGGGGCTCGGGGCAGTGCCACCCCCCCGGAGGCGCTATGGGGGAGGTACGGACACACGAGGGGGGGTCCCGGGGCTGTGCCACCCCCCCGGAGGCATTGCGAGGGGGGTGGGCACAATGAGGAGGGGGTCTCGGGGCTGGGGGGTGGGTGGGTTTCGGGGTCCCAGGGCAGTGCCACCCCCCCGATGGCACTGGGGGGGGTTGGGCACAGCGAAAGGGGGCGTCCCAGCCCCCCCCCACTTCCCCCCCGCACCCATCCCGTGCCCCCCCAATGCCCCTCCTCGTGCCCCCCCAAACCTCGCCTCGAATCCCCCCCATATACCCCTCCCATGACCCCCCCCCCCAGTGCTCCCAGTGCCCCCCCATCCCTGCCAGTTACGGGCAGCAGTGCTTTGGGGGGTGGGTTTTGGGGGGGTCTCTACGCCCCCCCCCGAGACTGCAGCCCCCCCTCACCCCCTTGAGCCCCCCAGGGCTGGGGGGAGCCCGGAGTGGGCACCGGGGCACAGCTGGGGGAGCGGGGGGTCGGGGCAGGGTGCGGGGGGTACCAGGGAGGGTCCCCCACGCTGTGCCCCCCCCGCAGGAGGAGCCGGTGGCCACCGCGGAGCCTTCGCTCGCCACAGCCGAGCCCGAGCCCTGCGCGGCCGCTGCGCCCACGGTGAGGTCGGGGGGTGCCGGGGGGTGGTTGGGGGGTGTCGGGGGGTGGTTGGGGGGAGCCGGGGGGTGGTTGGGGGGTGCCGGGGGGTGGCTGGGGGGTGCCGGGGGGGCGGGGGCAGCGCTGACCTTCCCCGGCAGGAGCTGCGGAAAGCGGGAGAGCTCAACCGGACCAAGATCGCGGAGGGAGGGAGGAAACTCAGGTGGGGGCCGGGCTGGGGGTGGGGGTCCTGCGGCGGGGAGGGGGTCCTGGTGCAGGGGCTGTGCCAGTTTGGGGTCTCAGAGGGGTCCTGGTGCAGGGGCTGTGCCAGTTTGGGGTCTCAGAGGGGTCCTGGTGCAGGGCCTGTGCCAGTTTGGTGTCCTGGTGCAGGGGCTGTGCCAGTTTGGGGTCTCAGGGGGGTCCTGGTGCAGGGGCTGTGCCAGTTTGGGGTGTCAGGAGGGTCCTGGTGCAGGGGCTGTGCCAGTTTGGTGTCCTGGTGCAGGGGCTGTGACAGTTTGGGGTCTCAGGGGGGTCTTGGTACAGGGGGCTGTGACAGTTTGGGGTCTCACGGGTGTCCTGGTGCAGGGGCTGTGGCAGTTTGGGGTCTCAAGGGGGTCCTGGTGCAGGGGCTGTGCCAGTTTGGGGTGTCAGGGGGGTCCTGGTGCAGGGGCTGTGGCAGTTTGGGGTCTCAGGGGGGTCCTGGTGCAGGGGCTGTGCCAGTTTGGGGTCTCAGGGGGGTCCTGGTGCAGGGGCTGTGGCAGTTTGGGGTCTCAAGGGGGTCCTGGTGCAGGGGCTGTGCCAGTTTGGGGTCTCAGGGGGATCCTGGTGCAGGGGCTATGCCAGTTTGGGGTCTCAGAGGGGTCCTGGTGCAGGGGCTGTGGCAGATTGGGGTCCTTGGGGGGCCTGGTGCAGGGGCTGTGCCAGTTTGGGGTCTCAGAGGGGTCCTGGTGCAGGGGCTGTGTCAGTTTGGTGTCCTGGTGCAGGGGCTGTGGCAGTTTGGGGTCTCAGGGGGGTCCTGGTACAGGGGGCTGTGGCAGTTTGGGGTCTCAGGGGGGTCGTGGTGCAGGGGCTGTGCCAGTTTGGGGTCTCACGGGTGTCCTGGTGCAGGGGCTGTGACAGTTTGGGGTCTCAGGGGGGTCCTGGTGCAGGGGCTGTGCCAGTTTGGGGTCTCAGAGGGGTCCTGGTGCAGGGGCTGTGCCAGTTTGGGGTCTCAGGGGGGTCCTGGTGCAGGGGCTGTGCCAGTTTGGGGTCTCAGAGGGGTCCTGGTGCAGGGGCTGTGGCAGTTTGGGGTCTCAGAGGGGTCCTGGTGCAGGGGCTGTGCCAGTTTGGTGTCCTGGTGCAGGGGCTGTGCCAGTTTGGGGTGTCAGGAGGGTCCTGGTGCAGGGGCTGTGCCAGTTTGGGGTCTCAGAGGGGTCCTGGTGCAGGGGCTGTGCCAGTTTGGTGTCCTGGTGCAGGGGCTGTGGCAGTTTGGGGTGTCAGGGGGTCCTGGTCCTGGGGAGAAGGGGGGAGTTGATGCCAGGGGGACTGTGCCCAGTGCCTGTGTGAGGCTTTACTGGGTGGGGGGCACCCAAGGCTTCCCCCAGCCCTGAGGAGGGGGTTGAGGTGCCCCTCACCTGCTGCCCCCTCCCCAGGAAGAGCTGGGCACCCTCCTGGGTGGTGTTGGCTGGCAACAGCCTCATCTTCTACAAGGACTCCAAGGGCCTGGCCCCCGCTGCCTGGGTGAGTGTGGGGCAGGGGGGGCTGTGGGGAGGTGTGTGGGGGTGGGGGGCAGGGTCTGGCTGCCATGGGGACACGAGGGGCAGCTGTGCCAGCCTGTGCCCCCCCTGGCAGTGCCCCTCCAGCAGCCGCCCTGAGAGCAGCGTGGATCTGCGTGGGGCCGCTCTGGGCTGGGCACCGTGGCTCTCCAGCAAGAGGAACGTTCTCCACGTCAGTCTGGGGGGGTCAGGATGGGGGGAGGGGGTCCCCCCCAAACAGTTTGGGCATCACAGGGAACCCCCTGAGTGCAGCCCCTGGGCTCAGCATGAGGGAACCCCCAAAATGAGCCACAGGGGATCCATCCTGCCCTGGGCTGGGGGGAATGGGGGGAGTCTCTGGGGGTCTCTGGGGGTCTTGGGAGTCTTTGAGGGTCCTTGGGAGTCTCTGGGGCCCCCTGGGGGTTTCTGGGGGTCCTTGGGGGTCTCTGGGGTCATTGGGGGTCCTTTTGGTTCCTTGGGGTTGTCTGGGGTTCCCTGGGAGTCTCTGGGGGTTCACTGGGGGCATCTGGGGTTCCTTGGGGGTGTCTGGGGTCTCTGGGGGTCCTTGGAGGTCTCTGGGCCCCCCTGGGGGTTTCTGGGGCTCCTTGGAGGTCTCTGGGGTCACTGGGGGTCCTTGGGGTTCCTTGGGGGT
Organism: Colius striatus; assembly: GCF_028858725.1. Lineage (NCBI taxonomy): Eukaryota > Metazoa > Chordata > Aves > Coliiformes > Coliidae > Colius > Colius striatus. The sequence goes on along the minus strand of NC_084784.1, from coordinate 1,615,555 downwards.
GTCTGGGGTTCCCTGGGGGTCTCTGAGGGTCCTTGGGAGTCTCTGGGCCCCCCTGGGGGTTTCTGGGGGTCCTTGGGGGTCTCTGGGGGTCTTGGGGGTCTCTAAGAGTCCTTGGGGATCTCTGGAGGTCCTTGGGGTTCTTTGGGGGTCTCTGGGGGTTCCTTGGGGATCTCTAGGGGCCCTTGGGGGTCTCTGGGGTCATTGGGGGTCCTTGGGGTTCCTTGGGGTTGTCTGGGGTTCCCTGGGAGTCTCTGGGGGTTCACTGGGGGCCTCTGGGGGTCCTTAGGGGTGTCTGGGCCCCCCTGGGGGTCTCTGAGGGTCCTTGGGGTTCCTTGGGGGTCTCTGGGGTCTCTGGGGGTCCTTGGGGTTCCTTGGGGGTCTCTGGGGTCTCTGGGGTTCCCTGGGAGTCTCTGGGGGTTCCTTGGGGGTCTCTAGGGGCCCTTGGGGGTCACTGAGGGTCTCTGGGTGTCTCTGAGGCTCCCTGGGGATCCTTGAGGGGTCTCTGGGGGTCTCTGCCCCCCCCATCCTGCCCTCCCCTCTCCCCCAGCTCCGCACCGTGACGGGCAACGAGTTCCTGCTGCAGTCCGAGCAGGAGGCCACGATCCAGGGCTGGGCTCAGGCCATCCAGGGCGTCATCTGGCAGCTGGTGAGAGCTGGAAGGGGGGAGTCCCCAGCCCCAGGGCACCCCCACTGCCCCCTTACCCACCTCCCTGCCCCCCCAGGAGCTGGAGAACCCGGTGCCCGGGGGCTGGCAGCCGCGGGGAGCCGCCGGGGAGCTGCCGGAGCTCAGCGGGGACGAGGAGGAGATGCTGCCACCACGGCTGCTGGAGGGCTGCGGGGTGCCAGGTAGGGGCTGGGGAGGGGGTTTGGGGGGGGCTCTGAGGGGCTGAGGCCCCGCTGCCTGTGCCCACTGTGCCCACGGTGCCCTCAGGTGCCCCCAGCAGCTCGGACAAGAAGCGGGTGAGGAGCAGGCTGAGGCGCCTCCTGGCCCGGCGGCCGCCGCTGCAGAGTCTGCAGGAGAAGGGGCTCATCCGGGGTGGGGCCCCATCCCCCCCCCAAAGCACCCCCAAACCCCAGCACCCCCTGGGACCCCCCAAACCCAGCCCCGTCCTCCTCCTGCCCCCCCACACTGCACGGCAAGAGGGTGCTGCCTTGAGCCTCAGGGTGCTGCTCCCAGTGGGTCCCAGTGGGTCCCAGTGCCCTCCCCAGCCCTGCTCTGCTTCTGCCCCTGAGTCCCAGTGCACCCACTGGTCCCAGTATCCCCCAGTTCGCGTCCCTGTCCCTCTCATCGCAGTGTCCATCCTCCGTCCCAGTCCCCAGTCCCAGTGCACCCACTGGTCCCAGTATCCCCCAGTTCCCATCATTACCTCCCAGTATAACTGTCTTCCTCTTCTCTTCCAGTCCCAGTCCCCAATCCCAGTGCACACACTGGTCCCAGTATCCCCCAGTTCTCATCATCCCCTCCCAGTATCCCTGTCCCTCTCATCCCAGTGTCCATCCTCCCTCCCAGTCCTCAATCCCAGTGCACCCACTGGTCCCAGTATCCCCCAATTCTCATCATCCCCTCCCAGTATCCCTGTCCATCTCATCCCAGTGTCCATCCTCCCTCCCAGTCCCCAATCCCTCTGCACCCACTGGTCCCAGTGTTTCTCCAGTCCCCCTCATCCCAGTATCCACCCTCCCTCCCAGTCCCCAGTCCCTGTGCACCCACTGGTCCCAGTATCCTCCCAGTTCCCATCATCCCCTCCCAGTGTCCTTGTCCCTCTCATCCCAGTGTCCATCCTCCCTCCCAGTCTCCAATCCCAGTACACCCACTGGTCCCAGTGCTACCATCCACTCCAATACCCCTCCCTGGTCCCAGTATCCTCCCAGTTCCCATCAACTCCTCCCAATGTCCCCGTCCCTCTCATCCCAGTGTCCATACTCCCTCCCAGTCCCCAGTCCCAGTGCACCCACTGGTCCCAGTGTTTCTCCAGTCCCCCTCATCCCAGTATCCACCCTCCCTCCCAGTCCCAGTATCCCCCAGTTCTCATCATCCCCAGTCCCAGTGTCCCTGTCCCTCTCATCCCAGTATCCATCCTCCCTCCCAGTCTCCAATCCCAGTGCACCCACTGGGCCCAGTGTCCTCCCAGTTCCCATCATCCCCTCCCAGCATAACTGTCCCACTCTTCCCTCCCAGTCCCAGTCCCCAATCCCTGTGCACCCACTGGTCCCAGTATCCTCCCAGTTCCCATCATCCCCTCCCAGTGTCCTTGTCCCCCTCATCCCAGTATCCCCCAGTTCCCATCATCCCCTCCCAGTGTCCTCGTCCCCCTCATCCCAGTATCCCCCAGTTCCCATCATCCCCTCCCAGTGTCCTCGTCCCCCTCATCCCAGTATCCCCCAGTTCCCATCATCCCCTCCCAGTATCCCTGTCCCTCACTCCAGTCCCCAATCCCAGTGCACCCACTGATCCCAGTGCCACCATCCACTCCAATACCCCTCCCTGATCCCAGTACCCTCTCCCAGTTGCCCTCCCCACGACCCCATTTACCCCCTGGCCCCGTCCCAGTTTGCCCAGTGCCTCCCTCTCCCAGACCAGGTGTTTGGCTGCCGCCTGGACGCCCTGTGCCAGCGGGAGGGCAGCTCCGTGCCCCGCTTCCTGCAGCTCTGTGTCCAGGCCGTGGAGCAGAGAGGTTGGTTCCCCCCTCCCCCCATGCCACTGCCCCCCCTTCCCCCTGCACAGCTCCCCCAGCCCCCCAAAATCTCACCCCCCCCCACCCCCCAGGGCTGGATGTCGATGGGATCTACAGGGTCAACGGCAACCTCTCTGTGATCCAGAAGCTGCGTTTCGCTGCGGATCGTGGTGAGGGGCACAGGGGGTGGCACAGGACGGGGGGCACAGAGGGGAATGTGCCCAGGGATGGGCTGCAGCAGCTTGTTCCCCCCCAAACCCCCCCAAACCCCCCCAAACCCCCCCTTTGTGCCCACAGAACGAGCCGTGACCTCGGACGGACGCTTTGTCTTCCCCGAGCAGCCGTGCCAGGGTCAGCTGGGGCCGAGGGGCATGGGGAGGGGGGCACAGCAGTACCCAGGGAGGGACCTTTGAGGGACCTGGGCACAACCTGACCCCCAGCTGGTTGCCCCCAGAGGAGCGGCTGAGCCTGGCAGAGCCCGAGTGGAGCGACATCCACGTGGTGACCGGCGCCCTCAAACTCTTCCTGCGGGAGCTGCCCGAGCCCCTCGTGCCCTACGGCCTCTTCGACCCCTTCGTTGATGCCATCAGTAAGTGGCCCCTGTTGTGCCCCCTGGGGCTGGCACCACCATCTCTGACCCTGCTGGTTTCCTGCCAGAGCTGCCAGACCCCCAGGAGCGGGTGAGACGGGTGGCACAGCTGGTGCAGGACTTGCCCCCCCACAACTATGCCACCCTGCGCTACCTGCTGGCACACCTCTGCCGGTAAGGGGGGCACTGGGGGGCACTGGGGGGTGGCCTTAGAGCTGCCCCACAAGTGGGTGGGCTGCAGGGTGAGTAATGGGGGTGGGATGAGCTGGCCCTGGCATGCTGGGGGGCAGCAGGAGCTCTGCCATGTGGCCATATGGGGGGTGTGCAGCCCAGGACTGGCACTGGGGGTCACCCCCAAGCCTGGCCCAGCCCAGGGTGCCACAGGGAGGGTCAGGGGTGGATGTGGCACGTGGGACCCCCAGATCCACCCCCTCCCAACCCCTGTGAACCCCCCCAGGGTGATGGAGAGGGCCGATGCCAACCGCATGACGAGGCAGAACCTCGGCATCGTGTTCGGGCCGACGCTGCTGCGGGGGCAGCGGGAGCTGGGCAGCCTGGCAGTGGGCATGGCCCAGCAGAGCCAGGCCGTGGAGCTGCTGCTGCAACACTTTGATCACATCTTCCCTGCACCCCCCTGAACGTGAGACCCCCCCCAGCATTCAACTCTGGCTGTTGGTGCCCTCTCCTGTACCCTCCCTGCCCCCTGTACCCTGCAGCAAAAGGGCACCGGGACCACCAGCAGCTCCTTTCATCAGGGTTGGAGGGGGCTGTGGCACTGAGACCACCCACCTCTGACCCCCAGGACGTCACCCACTGCCACGTGGCAACCCCAGAGTGCCCCTTCCATGCCCAGACACCTCCCTGTTGATTTCTCCCCATCATTCATTAAACACACAGCTACTCCCATCACCCCCCCCAGCATCCTCCCCACAGGAAAGGGGGGGCCAGGGCAGGATTTGGCCATCCCAGGGCTGGGGGGAGGGGGTTTGGGGGGGTTGCCCTGAGGTGCCCACCCCCCTCTGCAACCACCATCAGCCCCAGGGTGGGTGGCACCAAGACTCCTGCTTGTGGGAGCCAAAGGGGTCCGGAGGGATGGGATGGGGGGTCCCAGAGGGATGGAAAGGGAGGGGGGGGGGACCCAGGGGGAAAAATAGGGATTGGGATTAATTCCTCCAGGAAAAGGATGAGGAAGAGGAGTTTTATTTCTAAAAGAGGCTGAAGAGAAAAGGTTCAGTTGAGTCTTGCTGGCAAAGTCCATCCCTGGTGTGGGCACAGTGGCTGCTGGGGGTGATGCCAGGGCTGAGGGAGGGGTGACAAAAAGGCTTCATTTGGGAAAGGTTTAATTAAAGTGGATGGAAAAGCAAAGTGGGAGATGAAAAGCTGCCTCCAGCTGGAGCCTGAGGGGGGCAGCCAAGAAGAAAAGGCTGAGGAAGGGGGTGAAAAGCACATGAGGGAGCCCCTGACCTCAAACTCGGTGTGAGGGGGCTCTGGGGGGTTCCAGCAGTGCCCAGGATTGGGGGAAAAGGCAGCAAATTGGGGGGAGGGTCATTGAAATGCTGAAAATCACAGAGGTAGGTACAGACCCTGCAGCAGCTCCAGGTGGGAAATTGTCCCAGTGGGCACCAGTCTCTCAGTGGCATCTTGCTCCAGTTTCTCTTGATCCTCCTCATTGGAGCCCAACCCCCTGGGCAGAATCACTGGGAAGGGATCTCTGTGCCCTGCTCCCTTCCCACATCAAACTAAAAAGGATGAACATCTCAGCAGGTGGGAGAACTGGAATCAAACAACTGGGCAGCAAAGGGAACGTGGGGCAGCAACGTGGGCAAGGAGCCAATGGCAGCCTGGGGGGCATGAGGAGAGTGTGGGCAGCAGGGCCAGGGAGGTTGTGCTGCCCCTCTGCTCTGCCAGAGCTGGGGAGGCCTCAGCTGGAGTCCTGGGGCCAGTGCTGGGCTCCCCAGCTGCAGAGAGACAGGGAAGTGCTGCAGAGAGGCCAGGGCAGGGCCAGCAAGATGCTGAGGGATGGAACATGTGTGTGAGGAGGAAAGGCTGCAGCCCTGGGGCTGTTCAGCCTGGGGAACAGAAGCCTGAGCTCAGGGGGATCTCATCAGTGCTGCTCAGTCCCTAAAGGAGGATGGATGGGGCCAGGCTTTGTGCTGGGGTGGCCAGTGGCAGGACAAGGGGTGATGGGCACAGGCTGGGACACAGCAAGTGCCCCTGGCCCAGGAGGAGCAAGTCCTTTGGTGCTGAGCTGAGGGAGCCCTGGCCCAGGCTGCCCAGGGAGGGTGTGGAGGCTCCTTCTCAGGAGGTTCCCAACCCCCCCTGGACACGTTCCTGTGCCCCCTGAGCCAGGGGAAGCTGCTGGAGCAGGGGCTGGGGCTGCAGCAGCTCTGCAGGGCCCTTCCCACCCCATCATCTGTGACTCTCAACAGTGAAAATACCAAAGGATCCCTTCCCAGCAAAGAGAGGGGAAATCTCCTGAGGTATCTCAAAGTGCCACCAACCCCCCTCCTAAACGGGTGACGCTGAGGCCTGGGCAGTTGGATCTTCTGCTGCTCATGATGCTCCAATACCTGTGTCCTCCTGGGAGGGACCACGGGCTCAGCCACAGCCCTGGGCACGTGCCCAGCGTGGGCAGAGTCCTGTGGCACGAGGGGAGTCTCCTGCAGCCATCGTCACCCCCAGGGGCGCCGTCATCTGTCCACGAGCGCAGCGGCGTCCAGGCCGTGGAGCAGGAACAGCTCAGGGGCTGCAGCCAGGCCCAGGCGGAGCTGGAGAGGAACAGAGGGACAGTGAGAGCAGGAACGGGGCTTAACAGAGTCCTTGTGTAACAAAGCCCAGCCTGGGCAGGGTTTGATGAAGCCTGAGTTTAATGAGGCCTGAGTTTAAGGAGGCCCAGCCTGGGCAGGGTTTGATGAAGTCTGAGTTTAATGAGGCCTGAGTTTAAGGAGGCCCAGCCTGGGCAGGGTTTGATGAAGTCTGAGTTTAATGAGGCCTGAGTTTAAGGAGGCCCAGCCTGGGCAGGGTTTGATGAAGCCTGGGTTTAATGAAGCCTGAGTTTAATGAGGCCCAGCCTGGGCAGGGTTTGATGAAGCCTGGGTTTAATGAAGCCTGGGTTTAATGAGGCCCAGCCTGGGCAGGGTTTGATGAAGTCTGAGTTTAATGAGGCCTGAGTTTAAGGAGGCCCAGCCTGGGCAGGGTTTGATGAAGCCTGAGTTTAATGAAGCCTGAGTTTAAGGAGGCCCAGCCTGGGCAGGGTTTGACGAGCTCCCGACTGACCCTGCTCTCAGACCCTTCTCCACCTGCAGAACCCAAAGCTTTGGAGTTTCTCAGCTTTCCCTCCCTCAGCTGCTGAACTGAGGCCCATTCCAAGCCCCTTTCTCAGGTGCCAGTAAGACTGAGGAGCATTTGAGCTCTGATGGTTCAGGGGTCATTAACAGCACGCACTAATTGCAGGCTCGTGATCAGGATGTGCTGGTTGCCTGGGGCCAGGGACAGCAGCCCTGAGGCAGCCACTGCCCCAGCCTGGGCTCCTGCTGGGCCTTAGCAAGGCTGGGCTGGATCATGCTGGCTGGAAAAGGCCTTTAGGATCATGGGGCCCCAGCCCTGGCCTCACCCTGCCCAGCCCAGCACTGAGCCCTCAGCACCTCACCCCACGGCTTTGGGGTCCCTCCAGGGCTGGGCACTGCCCCAGCTCCCTGGGCAGCCTGGCACAGGGCTGACACCCCTCTCAGGGAAACAGTTCTGCCTCAGCTCCAGCCTCAACCTCCCCTGGGGCAACTCCAGCCCCTTTCCTCTTGTGCTGCCCCTCAGGAGCAGAGACTGACCCCAGCTCCCTGCAGCCTCCTGGCAGGGAGTGTCAGAGAGGGCTCCTGTCTCCCCTCAGCCTCTTCTCCAGCCCCAACACCCCCATTCCCTCAGCCCCTCCCCAGCACCTTGTGCTCCAGCCCCTCAGTGTCCTTATAGTGAAGGGCCCAGAGCAGATGGAACATGGTGCAGCACAAATCTCACTCCTAGTTGTCACTAAGTGGCTGTGCTGGGAGGGATCTGCCCCAGGGATGCTCCTGAGTGGCCTCTCCCTTCTGAGGAGCAGCCACATGGCAGTGCCACTGACTGTGAATGAAATTCTGGGTGGAGACGAGCCCTAATTAGCACACCCTGATTAGCTGGGCTGGTTAATGAGGAGAAGGTGGTGTGGGGTGGTTGCCCATCTCCTCCCAGGCCTGAAGCTGAGCCCAGCTTTGCCCTTTGAGCCTCCTCCCCACACCCCAAAGGGCCTCTTCACCCCCAGAGCTGCACCTGCCCCTACAAAGTCATCAAATACCCCAAAGGAGAGACCCTGAGGCAGTCACAGGGCTCAGAGCAGCTGCTGGTGTCTGGGCAGGAGTGAGGGGACACTGAGGTGGCAGCTTTGCTGCTCCCAACACCTTCCCCAAAGATGTTTTTACCCCCCAAGAGAAGCTGAGCTCATCCCTCCCACCTTCCAAACCTGCCCCTTCCCATCACTTTGACTTAGGACAGGTCTGTCCCTCCACTCAGCTGCAGGAAAAGCTCCTGGGGAGTAATAAACCCCAAGAGAATGTGATTTTTCAGTGGTTGCTTTGGCCAAAGAGCAGCCAGGGTGGCACCAGAGCTGGGCAGGATGAGTGCCCATGGCCCCAGAGCCCACTGAAGGGAGGCTGGAGGTGGGGTGGGTGTCCCTGGGCTGGCAGGAGCCAGTCCTGAGGGCTGAGGGCACTGGAGCCACTTCAGGTACCAGCAGTGATTCAGTGCAACCCCCCCTTCCAAACCAAACAGACCCAAGAAGCCAAGTTGAAAAAGTATCTGGCTTTTAATGGGGGGTGGGGGTGTTGGTACAGATGGTTTAACCACAGAGAGGGGGTGAAAAATGAGTCCAATCAGTTTCCCAAGGAGCAGAAGCCCAGGAGAGCTCAAGGCACAGGCTGTGCCACTCAGCTCCCAGCAGAGCACACAGAAGCTTCTCTGCCAGTGGAAGGAAACACCCCCATACTGGAAAATGAGAGGGATGGACCCAGTAGGATCCCAGAACCATCCCCCATCCCCCTGCAGCCCCTCCCCAGTCCCCACTTATCACACACACACACACACAGGAGCTTGTGGAAATGGGTCTGAACCCCCTCCACTCCTCTCCCAGTGTGACAGCCTGGGGTGTGAGTCCCACTGGCTGCTGTGGCTCTGAGCAGTGTGGTTCAGTGTTCTCACAGCTGGGGAGGGGGCAAGTGACACTGGGTAAAGGGGAGGAACAGTGTCAGTGATCCTGCCCTGAATGAAAGTGCAGCTTTCATGCCATGCTTTGAGGTTTGGCACCTGTGGCTAAGGAAAAAGTGTCTCTGGTGTGTGAGGAAATTCCTCTGAAACTCGATGGTTAAACCAGCCCTGAGAGCTCCCCAGGAGGCTCCTGCCTGTGGTCAGAGCTCTGCACGCCAGGGCTTCCTTCACACAGGGCAAGCAGCGAGTCAGAGCCAAACCCAGAGGCCACAGAGGCTTCTGGCACGAAGGGCTTTTATTCCAGAGAGCAATTCACCTCCTGGGACCAGAGAACCAGGGAGGAGGGGGAGCAATGTCCTCAGAGGGGCTGGTTGGAGCCCAAGCTGGCTCTGGCCCTGCTCTGCAGGGGGAAGGAGGCAAAGCAGGAGCAGAGCCTGGGCCTGAGCCTCCCTGTGGCCACTGAAGCAGTTGGGGTTTGGGATCTATGTGCAGTGAGTCTTTGTGACGCTCCAAATCAACCCCCTTAGTCCTTCCCAGCCACAAAAAGCATTTGGGTGCCTCCAAACCCCTTTGTGCAACTGATCCTCGCTGAGGCTGACCAGTCCCTGTGCTGGGGTGGCCTGAGGAGAGAAACCTCCCCCAAGGAACCCTCATTTCCAGCTTCCCACAGCCCATTTCTCATCACCAAGACACCTCAGCTCCAAGCCAGGACTCAGTGGAATGGCAGGAGCCAAAGCTGCCACCCCCCTCCCTCATTCCCTGCAGGGGCTGAGGTGAAGGCACCTCCCCAAATGGTGCTTGAAACTCATGGAATGTAAGGAGGAAGGGGCACTGGGCTGGGTTTTGTAGGGAATTCAAACAGGAGCAAGCAAAGAAAGCCCTGTTGTTGTGTTAATAGTAGTGATGTGCCTCCCAAACCCACCCCAAAAGTCTATGAGGAGCCAGAAAGCAGAGACACTTGAGAACTCCACAGAGCAATTTCCATTCATGGCACAAAGAGAGAATCAAACACACAAACCCATAAATAACCACAAGCAGCAGGAGTCCTTCCCTTTGCTGATCACCCCCAAAAATCACCTGCCAGGGCCAGAGAACACACAACCAGCACTAAAGCACCAGCACCCAGGTGATCCCTGAGCAGCCCCACGAGGGGTCAGAAGTGTTTCCAGGTCACAAAGCAAATTCAAGTGGGTCAGGAGGTGAATGGCCACAGCTGGCTGAAGCCTTGTGTAGTGTTAGTGGTGGCAGCAGCCCCCAAATGGCACCTAAAAGGGGCCTCCTGCACCCTGAGCTTATTTGGCTGCCTTCAAAGGATGAGGTTGCACAAAGGGCAAGTGCTGGGTCCTGCCCTTGAGCCACCCCAAGACCAGGCAGCTCCAGGCTGGGGCAGAGGGGCTGGAAACTGCTGCAGGGAAAGGGCCTGGGGGGGCTGGTGCCAGGGGCTGAACAGCAGCCAGCAGCGTGCCCAGGGGGGCAAGACGGCCAAGGGCAGCCTGGCTGGGCTCAGCAGTGGGGTGGCAGCAGGAGCAGGGCAGGGATTGTCCCCTGTGCTGGGCCCTGGGGAGGCTGCAGCTCCAGGGCTGTGTCAGTGCTGGGCCCCTCACTCACTGCCACAGGGACACTGAGGGGCTGCAGCGTGGCCACAGCCCCTGGGACGTGGGTTTGAGGGGAAAAGTGGGGTTGTAGTGAACTTCTGAAGGGAAAAGTTGGGGTTTGGGAGAGTTTTAAGGGAAAAAGGGGGGTTGTAGTGGTGAACTCCCTGCCAGGAGGAGCTGGGGTCAGTCTCTGCTCCTGAGGGGCAGCACAAGAGGAAAGGGGCTGGAGCTGCCCCAGGGGAGGTTGAGGCTGGAGCTGAGGCAGAACTGTTTCCCTGAGAGGGGTGTCAGCCCTGTGCCAGGCTGCCCAGGGAGCTGGGGCAGTGCCCAGCCCTGGAGGGACCCCAAAGCCGTGGGGTGAGGTGCTGAGGGGTCAGTGCTGGGCTGGGCAGGGTGAGGGCAGGGCTGGGCCTGCAGCAGCTTCAAGTGCTTTGCAACCAAACCCACTCTGTGATTGCAGTGCCCAAACTGGGACCAACTGGAAGCTGAGTGTTTGTGCTCCATCCCTCAGGGGCTGAGTGTGTTGGGGTTTAATGCAAAACTGGAAATAGAGAGAGGTGGGAGGTGCAGGTTGGGAGGCAGCTCCTGGCCAGCACTGGCCTGACTCTGGGACTGGAGGTGTTCAGCAAAGGAAACATCCTGCTTAGAGCATCCTGGTAGTGTCACATCCCCTTGCTCTGCCCACCCCCCTCCCTGGTGTGTCCCTACACACCCCCCAGCCCCTGTGCAGACAGCACATACATTTGTCTCCGTTCACACAGTAAACCATAGGAACACACTGGCTCTGATGGCTACTTCCCAGCCTCTGATGGCTACTCCCAAGGACCAGCCACCCTCTACTTGGTGGCCTGTGCAGGTGACTCCTCTGTCAGCAGGGTCCGGGTGACTCTTACCGTTTTGCCACAGGCCAGGAAGGAGACACCCAGAGAGATGAGGCACAACCAGCTCTGCAAGGGAAGGAGGGAGCTGGGGTTAGAAATGCTGCAGCACCTCCCTCACAGCCTGGGCTGTGCTGGGGGAAGTGGCAGAATCACAGCTGATGAGACTGGAGGAAGATCATTGAAGCTCCTGAAGTCCCAACTGTCCCTCACCCAGCACTGACCCCTCAGCACCTCACCCCAGGGCTCTGGGATCCCTCCAGGGCTGGGCACTCCCCCAGCTCCCTGGGCAGCCTGGCACAGGGGCTCACACCCCTCTCAGGGGGAAAACTCTCCCTCAGCTCCAACCTCAACCTCCCCTGGGGCAACCCCAGCCCCTTTCCCCTTGTCCTGTCCCTCAGGAGCAGAGACTGACCCCAGCTCCCTGCAGCCTCCTGTCAGGGAGTGTCAGAGAGTGCTGCTGTCTCCCCTCAGCCCCTTCCCCAGCTCTGGCCACACTCCAGAACCTCAAAGTCTTCCTCAGGATCCCAGAACTGTTGAGGTTGGAGAATATCCTGAAGCTCCTCGAGTCCACCCATCCCCCAGCCACAGCCATCACTGCCCCTTAGCCACAGCTTTGGGATCCCTGCAGGGCTGGGGACTCCCCACAGCCCTGGGCAGCCTGTGTCATGATGAGAGCTGAGATTTCCAGGTTTAGATTCCAGGTTTAGCTGAGATCTGAGCAAGCTCTTCCCTGTGAGGGTGGGGAGGCCCTGGATATGTTACCCAGAGAGGCTGTGGCTGCCTCATGTGTTCAAGGGCAGGTTGGATGGGGCTGTGGGCAACCAGGGCTGGTGGAAAGTGTCACTGTCCATGGCAGGGGGGTGGAACAAGAGGAGCTTGAAGGTATCTTCCCACTCAAACCAGTCTGGGATTCTGTGGTGACTCTGATTTGACAGACTCCCACAGCTACAGAGAAACCCTGTCACCTGCCCAAGTCCCTGCCAACCTTTCACCTGCTGTGACATTAAATCCAGGCCCATTTGGGAACAGCCAAGGGGAAAATTGCTAAAGAGGTGGCCAAAATGTGTGGGAAGGGCCTTGTGTGCCAGCAGGTGCTGCACAGGACAGTCCCCAGCCTCAACCTCCCCCCTCAGTTCAGACCCTGGGGCTGAGACCTTGATGCTTGTAAAACGTGCCAAAATCAATAGAAGGATGAGAAAAATCAACCTTTTGGCTTCTCCTTCCTATGAGGAACCTTCAGCTTGAACCAAACTCACCAAATAGGCCACAAAGGACAAGTAAACCAGGCTGAGAGCTGCTGCCACGACGTAGAGAGCCACGTGGTTCAGGTCCATGACGTAAGTTACCACGAAGTACATGTTAATGCTGCAGATGAGGAGGATCAGAACCCCCCCAGCTATCTTCCAGAACCTGAGAGGGAAAGCAGAGGGAAAAGGAGTGAGCTGGGAGGGTCATCTGGGTGCTGGGAGGTGCTGGGAGGTGGGAGAAGAGCAAAGTGTGAGCCCCAGGGGAGGAGATGCCCTCCCTGACTTACAGGCCGTTGGCAAAGTCGTTCATGACACCGGGCAGGCTGGTGAAGGTCAGCACAGGGATCAAAGCAAAGGGCAGCTGAGAGAAGGGACAAAACACAGGAGAATAGTGAGAGGAAATGGTTCTGATCATCTCAGCACAAAGGGCTGAGGTTTGGTGCTGGCTGAGAGCACTTATGGAATCACAGAATGGGTTTGGGTGGAAAAGCCCCTGAAGCTGCTGCAGTCCCAGCCCTGCCCAGCCCAGCACTGACCCCTCAGCACCTCACCCCACGGCTTTGGGGTCCCTCCAGGGCTGGGCACTGCCCCAGCTCCCTGGGCAGCCTGGCACAGGGCTCACACCCCTCTCAGGGAAACAGTTCTGCCTCAGCTCCAGCCTCAACCTCCCCTGGGGCAACTCCAGCCCCTTTCCTCTTGTGCTGCCCCTCTGGAGCAGAGACCAACCCCAGCTCCCTGCAGCCTCCTGGCAGGGAGTTCACCACCACCCCCTCCTTTTCCCCTTAAATCTCCACCAAACCCCACTTTCTTCCTCAGAACTCCCCCAAAACTCACCTTTCCCCCTCACAAGTTCCCCAAAACCCCACTTTTCCCCTCAAACCCACGTCCCAGGGGCTGTGGCCACGCTGCAGCCCCTCAGTGTCCCTGTGGCAGTGAGTGAGGGGCCTAGCACTGACACAGCCCTGGAGCTGCAGCCTCCCCAGGGCCCAGCACAGGGGACAATCCCTGCCCTGCTCCTGCTGCCACCCCACTGCTGAGCCCAGCCAGGCTGCCCTTGGCCTTCTTGCCCCCCTGGGCACGCTGCTGGCTGCTGTTCAGCCCCTGGCACCAAACCCCAGGCCCTTTCCCTGCAGCAGTTTCCAGCCCCTCTGCCCCAGCCTGGAGCTGCCTGGCCTTGGCTCAAGGGCAGGACCCAGCACTTGCCCTGGGGCAACCTCAGCCCATGGCTCCAGTCAGATTTCCCCACAGCTCCTGTGGTGCCAGGCAAAGGGATTTCCCCTGGCTGGGAGAAGGAATCCTGCTGATCCTGCAGATCCTGCTGATCCTCCACAGCCCTGTCACTCTAGAAGCTAAACTATTCAGCCCCAGGTGGTTTTTCTCTGAGGGTTGCCTCTGAAATCAGCCCCTTGTGCTCACCTGGAGGCTCATGAGGACGTTTAGGAAGTCGTTCATGCCAGTGAGGTGCTCGACGTCCTGGAAGATGGCGACGAAGAGCGTGGGGGTGATGGCGATGGAGCGCGTGAGCAGCACCCGGGCAAAGCGGGACCAGCGCAGGTTCAGGAAGCCCTGGGGGCAAAAACCAGAGCAGCTGCTGGGGATAAACCCTGAGGGGAGCTCCAGGGAAGCAGGAGAGAGGGGGCTGAGGCAGGGGTTGGAGCTGAGCCGGGTGGAAAAGCACAGCGGGGAGTGTGTGGGGCAGCCAGAGCTGCGTGGTCAAGGGAGGGGAAACATCAATCCCAGCTTTAAAGGCTGAAAAGGAGGGAGAAAGGGGTTGAGAGTGACAATCACCTCCATGACAAACTGCCCAGAGTAGGTCCCAGTCATGGTGGAGCTCTGCCCAGCAGCCAGGATCCCGATGGCCCAGATGTAGAGAGCGGCGGGGCCGAAGTAACAGCCCAGAACAACACCCTGGGACAGAGACAGACTGAGCTCAGCCAGGGCCTCCCTCAGAGTGGGAATGAGGAAGGGCAGCTCAATGCCCTGGGGAGAAGCTGCAGCACAGGTGTGGAGCTGACAGGGATCATGTACTTCATACATTATAGAATGGGTTGGGGTGGAAAAGCCCCTGAAGCTGCTGCAGTCCCAGCCCTGCCCTCACCCTGCCCAGCCCAGCACTGACCCCTCAGCACCTCACCCCACGGCTTTGGGGTCCCTCCAGGGCTGGGCACTGCCCCAGCTCCCTGGGCAGCCTGGCACAGGCTGACAACCCTCTCAGGGAAACAGTTCTGCCTCAGCTCCAGCCTCAACCTCCCCTGGGGCAACTCCAGCCCCTTTCCTCTTGTGCTGCCCCTCAGGAGCAGAGACTGACCCCAGCTCCCTGCAGCCTCCTGGCAGGGATTTCACCACCAAAACCCCACCTTTTCCCTCCAGACTTCACCAAAACCCCACCTGTTCTCTCAGAACTTCACTAAAACACCCTTTTTCCCCTCAAAATGCCCTAAACCTCACTTTTTTCCCCCTCAGAAGTTCACTCCAAACCCCCTTTTTCATTCCAAACCCCCCAAACTCCCCCTTTTTCCCTCCAAACTCCACCCCAACCCCACTTTCTCCCTCAGAACTCCCCCAAAACTCATCTTTCTCCTTCAGAAGTTCCCCAAAACCCCACTTTTCCCCTCAAACCCACGTCCCAGGGGCTGTGGCCACGCTGCAGCCCCTCAGTGTCCCTGTGGCAGTGAGTGAGGGGCCCAGCACTGACACAGCCCTGGAGCTGCAGCCTCCCCAGGGCCCAGCACAGGGGACAATCCCTGCCCTGCTCCTGCTGCCACCCCACTGCTGAGCCCAGCCAGGCTGCCCTTGGCCTTCTTGCCCCCCTGGGCACGCTGCTGGCTCCCATTGAGCTGTGTGGGAACAGTCTGTGCCTGAGGGACTGTTTCCCCTGTGGATGACCCACCCTGGGGCAGTTGGTGCAGAGCTGCAGCCCATGGCAAGGAGTCACAGTGGAGAAGCTCCTGAGGGACTGTGTCCCATGGGAGGGACCCCACAGGGCAGCAGTGGGAGGTGTGAGGAGGCCTCTCCCTGAGCAGCAACAAAGTCCATCTGTGATGAACTGATCCCAACCCCAATCCCCCATCCCCTGTGCTTCTGGGGGGCATGAGGGAGAGTCCTGGGCAGAGGGAGGGGGGTGGGGAGGGGTTTTAAGGTGCAGGTTTTATTTCTGAGCATCCATCTCTGTCTAATTGTAAATAAATCCAACCATTCCTCCCCAAGTTGAGTCTGTTTTGCCTGTGACACTAATTGCTGAGTGATCTCCCTGCCCCTGTCTTGACTCCTGAGCCTCTGTTGTATCTCTCTCTCCCCTGTGCACTTTAGGAAGAGGAGTGATGGAACAGCTTTGCTGGCTGCCCTGACCCAGCCAGGACTAAACCACCACACCTGTTTGCCCAAACAAAGCAGCCAGAGAATGCCAGGCTGCCAGAGAGGAGCCCATCCTGCCCCCATGGCCACTCACCCCTTTGTAGATGTCCACTTCCAGGGTCTGGTTGTCGTTTGGGAAGAGCGAGGAGTGTGGGCTGCTGGCGTTCACACAGACACTGTTCTGCAACGACAGCACAGGCCAGGAGGTTGGGGAGCATCAACAAGAGTGTGGGCAGCAGGGCCAGGGAGGTTGTGCTGCCCCTCTGCTCTGCCAGAGCTGGGGAGGCCTCAGCTGGAGTCCTGGGGCCAGTGCTGGGCTCCCCAGCTGCAGAGAGACAGGGAAGTGCTGCAGAGAGGCCAGGGCAGGGCCAGCAAGATGCTGAGGGATGGAACATGTGTGTGAGGAGGAAAGGCTGCAGCCCTGGGGCTGTTCAGCCTGGGGAACAGAAGCCTGAGCTCAGGGGGATCTCAGCAACACTTTTAGGTATCTCCAGCTGCAGAGGGATGGGGAACTGCTGCAGAGGCCAGTGCAGGGACACCAAGATGATCAGGGCACTGGAGCATCTTTCATACGAGGAAAGGCTGCAGGACCTGGGGCTGTTCAGCCTGGGGAACAGAAGCCTGAGCTCAGGGGCCCTTCTCAATGCTGCTCAGTCCCTAAAGGAGGATGGATGGGGCCAGGCTTTGTGCTGGGGTGGCCAGTGGCAGGACAAGGGGTGATGGGCACAGGCTGGGACACAGCAAGTGCCCCTGGCCCAGGAGGAGCAAGTCCTTTGGTGCTGAGCTGAGGGAGCCCTGGCCCAGGCTGCCCAGGGAGGGTGTGGAGGCTCCTTCTCAGGAGGTTCCCAACCCCCCCTGGACACGTTCCTGTGCCCCCTGAGCCAGGGGAAGCTGCTGGAGCAGGGGCTGGGGCTGGAGCAGCTCTGCAGGGCCCTTCCCACCCCCACTACAGAGGGACTCTGTTTGCTCAGCAAGAGAGAAGTGAGGATGTGCAGAAAACAACCCAGCCCCCTGCACAGGGTGAGCAGTGGGTGCTGCAGATCCAAAGCTGCTGGGTGCCCCTTCAGACTGCTTTCAATGGCTGAGAGCTGCCATCCTTGTTCCTTTCCCCTCTCTGTGCAGAACATACAGACCCTGCTGGCCCTGAGGGCACTGCTGCTGCTGGGAGCTGCCCCTCTGCCCTGTGCCAGCCCAGCAAAACCCCCCAGCCCTGCTCACCACATCTGCATTGGTCTTCTCAAAGAAAGCCTCAGCGAAGACGGTCACGACGAAGATGTTGATGATGAAGGAGACAAAGAGAGCGATGCAGGACTCGATGAAGAAATACTTATTGGCTTCTCGGACCTCCCTCTTGTTTGCACGATTCACCTGCCTGGACTGGAAACAACCACAGGATGGGGAGGGCTGGGAAGGGACTTATAGAGCTCCTCCAGCCCCAGCCCCTGCTACAGCAGCTTCCCCTCGCTCAGGGGGCACAGGAGTGTGTGTAGATGGTTTGGGAAGCTCCTGAGGAGCCTGCACCCCCTCCCTGGGCAGCCTGGGCCAGGGCTCCCTCAGCCTTAGAGTAAAAGAAGTTTATCCTGATGTTTAAGTGGAGCTTTTTGTGTTCTACCTTCTGTCCATGAGCCCTTGGGATGGAAACAGCAGCCCATCTGAGACACAGGAATTGGCTGCTGTGTTACCTCTGTGTGCAATGACATGTATTGGGTGGTGGGACAGGGGTCACTGGATGGGAAGAGAATGTGCTGGAGGGAAGAAAAAGCAACCCCTGACATCTGCAGAACAAGCAATGCCACACACACACACACACACACACACACTTCTGGGCTCACAGCCACACATAAAGGCCACGTGTCCCAGAGCTGCCATGGCCTTCCCTGTGCCCCAGGGCCTCCTTCAGGGTGTTTGCTCCATCCACACTGCAGTAAATGCCCAAAAACAAGTCCCAGATGCTGAAGCCACTCAAGGGTTCCCCTCCCCTGCTCACCTTGACCAAGGCAGAGTGCAGGTACATGTTGTGTGGCATGATGACAGCCCCCACGATGCCCACTGCCTGCTCCAGTTGGGGTGTGCCACAGTCCTTGCAGTAGGGGATGAACAGCCCCTGCAGCAGCTTCCCCTGGTTGGGTTTAACTGTGATGTACTGGGCAGGGGGGGAAAGAGAAACACAAGGGAAGGGGGTTTGTGGCTGCCCAGGCTGCCTGGCTGAAGGTACATGAAAGCCAAAATGCAGCCACTTAAAAGTGAAAGCACAATGTGGCAAGTGCCTGGTGTTTAATGAAGGTGAGGACTCTGCTCAGCAGCACGAGCCCATCTCCTCACCTGAGAGGCAGCACCCACAGAATCCCACACTGGCTGAGCCTGGAGGAGACCTTGAAGCTGCTCAACTCCATCCATTTCCCCCAGCCCAGCACTGACCCACAGCCCTCAGCACCTCACCCCACGGCTTTGGGGTCCCTCCAGGGCTGGGCACTGCCCCAGCTCCCTGGGCAGCCTGGCACAGGGCTGACACCCCTCTCAGGGAAACAGTTCTGCCTCAGCTCCAACCTCAACCTCCCCTGGGGCAGCTCCAGCCCCTTTCCTCTTGTCTTGTCATTCACTACATCATTTTTGCCCTCAAAACTCCTCTAAACCCTCACTTTTTCTCTCAGAACTCCACCAAACCCCACTTTCCTCCCCAAAACTCCCTCAGGGAAAAAAGTTCTCTCCCAGCTCCAACCTCAACCTCCCCTGGAGTGACTTGAGGCTGTTTCCTCTTGTCCTGTCACTTGGGGGAAGAGACCAACCCCCAGCTCCCTGCAGCCTCCTGTCAGGGAGTGTCAGAGACGGCTCCTGGCTGCCCTCAGCCTCCTCTTCTCCAGCCTCAACACCCCCATTCCCTCAGCCCCTCCCCAGCATTCCTGTGCTCCAGCCCCTTCCCCAGCCCCTTGTGCTCCAGCCCGTTCCCCACCTCTGTGCCCAGCTCTGGCCACGCTGCAGCCCCTCAGTGTCCCTGTGGCAGTGAGTGAGGGGCCCAGCACTGACACAGCCCTGGAGCTGCAGCCTCCCCAGGGCCCAGCACAGGGGACAATCCCTGCCCTGCTCCTGCTGCCACCCCACTGCTGAGCCCAGCCAGGCTGCCCTTGGCCCTCTCACCCCCCTGGGCACGCTGCTGGCTGCTGTTCAGCCCCTGGCACCAAACCCCAGGCCCTTTCCCTCCAGGCTCCAGCCCCTCAGTGCCCCTGTGGCAGTGAGTGAGGGGCCCAACCCTGAACACAGCATTTGAGGTGTGATCAGTGTGACACAGCCCATGCTGCAGGCCAGGGCACGCACCAGATGATGGCCACCCATCACAAACACTAAACCAGCTTCTAAAATCCTTACTTTTAAGGGTCCACCCCCCTGTTTTGGTGCTGTTTGGGCACAGGAACAGTGAGAGAGGGAGAGGGCACATGTCAGCTGCTGGAAATGCAGAGAGAGGAGGGGAAGGTACCTCGTATCCAAACGTCAGAGCCATGATGGTGATCAGAAAGCCAAAGAACGCTTCCAGTTTCCTCAAACCTGCCACAAGAAACAGAGACCATCAACAGCCTGAGCAAAGCTTAGCCCAAGAGCTTATGTTTTCTAGAACTCAGGAGGAGATGTTACCATATTTATCCAGGAATAGGAAGACGAAGGTGTCAGCGATGGTGATGAGCACCCCACCCCAGAGCGGGATCCTGCGGGAGACAGCACCAGCAGGCATCAGCTCACGCCCCCTGCCCCTCCCCTGCCCTCACACTGCCCACACCTCCTTTTTGTTTAGGGTTTCCCTTTGGGGATGGACCAAGGGGTTTGTTTGCAGTTTGACCAAGCCAAGTTTGGCTGCCTGAGGGGGAGCAAGGGATGGTGGGTTTGTTTTGTGTTCAGGCAAGAGCTCTCTCCCTGAATGGAGAGCAAAGGCCAGGTCCAGGCTGAGAATGAGCAGCTACTTGGTACCAACTCAGAGCTTGAGTGTTTTTCCAGCCTTCCTGGCTGAAGAGGACACATTTCTAGCAGGTCTTTCTTGACTGGGGACAGAGGAGCAGCCAGGAATGCTGCAGCCCCATTTGGGGGGTGATTGCCAAAAGGCAGAACCCACAGTTCCCCCCGTAGCTGAGGAAAGGAACAAGCCCCAAAGGCTGAGTCACCCAGAGCTGTCCCAGCAGAGCTGAGTCACTACTTACAGGGAGCTGATTTAGGAAGAGTTACAGGAAAGAAATGAGTCTTTTCTGGCCCCTGCAGTGTCACTTTGTTAACCCCAACTCACTTGCCCACAGACAGGAGGTTGATAGCGATGGCCGAGCCGATGACCTCCTGCATGTCAGACCCGATGATGGCAAGTTCAACCATCAGCCACAGCATGATCCTTGGAACCTGACAGAAACAACCAACTCCATGAAAAACAAGGGAAATGTCTCCTCCTTTCCATTCCCTAGAAGAACAAGGGGTTGTGGAGAGGGTGCATCCTCCTTTCCCTGGCTGTGGGGTGGAAGAGCGTGTTGGGCATTGCCACGTGATGGCCAGGGCAGGGGAGAAACGCAGCTCACCTGTGGCAATCCCCAGGGGAGGTGCCCAGGTTCACTTACATAAACCCAATACTCACCCCAAGACACCTCCCTGGTTGCAAGGGATGTGATTTAGTGCTGGCTTTGGCAGTGTCAAGTGAGGGGTTGGACTCTGTGAGCTTAAAAGTCTTTTCAAACCAAAACCATTCTGTGATTCAACTGCACCAAGGCAGGGACATCCCCTGTTTGGCCACAGCCCTGAGGAGAGTCTCACTCACCCTCAGCTGAGTGAGATGAAGGGCCCTTCCTTACATAAGTGGGGGTTATTTCTTAAGATGGGAAATCTGATAGCCATGGAAAGATTCTCAAGGGCCACTTCTTTCCTCTTGACCTCACTGAAGTGACAAGCACTGCTGTGTGTGCAAACAGCAAAGCTGAAATCCTGGCCTTTGTTCCCAACTGCCAGAACATTTGCCTCTCCTCTCTCTTTCCTTCTCCCAAGCTGGGCAAGACCTGAAGTGTCCTCCATCTGCTCCCCTAACAGCCTGTGTTCTAATGAGCCCTTCACTGGGGCTACAATTAAAGTCTCCCTCTAAACCTGCTCTTGTTTTTTTCCTTCCCAGAACAAATCAACTTAATCCCCCAGCTCCTTGGACAGGGAAGCAAGATGAGCTGATGGAAATGAATCTTCAGTAAACACAACCTTTCACCTGAGGAGGATTTGGCACTTAAAGGGCAGCAGTGACACTTCACCAGTCCTGTGAGACCTGCACCCACCCTGGGTGAGAATCACCATGACCCCCATGAACCCCTCCACAGGACCATCCCCAGAGCCTCTTTGTACCCCTGAGGAGCAGGAGGTCACCCACCAACTAAACTTGGGCAGCACCATGGGCTGGTGGGCAAGGAGCCAGTGGCAGCCTGGGGGGCATGAAGAGAGTGTGGGCAGCAGGGCCAGGGAGGTTGTGCTGCCCCTCTGCTCTGCCAGAGCTGGGGAGGCCTCAGCTAGAGTCCTGGGGCCAGTGCTGGGCTCCCCAGCTGCAGAGAGACAGGGAAGTGCTGCAGAGAGGCCAGGGCAGGGCCAGCAAGATGCTGAGGGATGGAACATGTGTGTGAGGAGGAAAGGCTGCAGCCCTGGGGCTGTTCAGCCTGGGGAACAGAAGCCTGAGCTCAGGGGCACTTCAGCAACACTGACAAGCACCTAAAGGTGGGTGTCAGGAGGATGAGGTGATGCCTTTTTCTCTGGCACCCAGTGCCAGGACAAGGGGTAAATGGGCATAAGCTGGAACACAAAAGGTTCCATTTAAACACAAGGAGCAAGTCCTTTGGTGCTGAGCTGAGGGAGCCCTGGCCCAGGCTGCCCAGGGAGGGTGTGGAGGCTCCTTCTCAGGAGGTTCCCAACCCCCCCTGGACACATTCCTGTGCCCCCTGAGCCAGGGGAAGCTGCTGGAGCAGGGGCTGGGGCTGGAGCAGCTCTGCAGGGCCCTTCCCACCCCCCACCACTCCGGGACTCAGACTCACCTTGGGGTACTGCCGGTTACAGACCTCAGCCAGGTGCAGCCCTGTCACCACCCCCAGCCGTGCAGCCAGGCGCTGCAGCAGCAGCCCGATGATGGTTGCCAGCATCAGGACCCAGAGCAGCTGAGAGAGACACAAAAGCAGGAGTTGGGTGTGCTGAGGCAGCTGGAAACAATGGCCACACATGTTCCCCAGGACACCTGCACCCCACACACACACACATGGGAACCACACATCTTTTAAAACACACACGACTGACATTCAGAGGCTGCTTTGTGGGCACACAGGAGCCTCATTCTCCCTTTCCTCAGGGTGTTTTCTCCTCCCTCTCTACCCTGCCCTGGGGAGGCCTCAGCTGGAGTCCTGGGGCCAGTGCTGGGCTCCCCAGCTGCAGAGAGACAGGGAAGTGCTGCAGAGAGGCCAGGGCAGGGCCAGCAAGATGCTGAGGGATGGAACATGTGTGTGAGGAGGAAAGGCTGCAGCCCTGGGGCTGTTCAGCCTGGGGAACAGAAGCCTGAGCTCAGGGGCCCTTCTCAATGCTGCTCAGTCCCTAAAGGAGGATGGATGGGGCCAGGCTTTGTGCTGGGGTGGCCAGTGGCAGGACAAGGGGTGATGGGCACAGGCTGGGACACAGCAAGTGCCCCTGGCCCAGGAGGAACAAGTGCTTTGGTGCTGAGCTGAGGGAGCCCTGGCCCAGGCTGCCCAGGGAGGGTGTGGAGGCTCCTCAGGAGGTTCCCAACCCCCCCTGGACACATTCCTGTGCCCCCTGATGTAGGTGGGCCTGTTTTTAGCAGGAGCTTGGGCTGGATGAGCTCTAAGGGCCCCTTCCCCCCCCCATAACCATTCTGTGACTCTGTGTTTTCAGCTCAGCAGCACCAGCAGTGCTCCTGTGATGTGGGTCACACAAACTCAAGGTGCTTCACCTGTAGTTTTTAGCACTGACCTTAAACCCTGCAACAGCCCCAGACTGTAGATCTGACTCGATGTTGCCTGGATCCAGGTAGGCAATGCTCATCAGGAACCCAGGCCCTGTGAAAGCCCAGAGCTTACGGAAACTAAAGCAGGAGTGCTGTGGGGAGAGGAGAGCAGGATGTCAGCCCCACAGCACAGCCTGCTCCTGACACAAGGGGGACATCCCCATGAGTCACCCCAGCTCTCAGGGGTAAAACAGCAGACACAGACAGGCTTTGGTTTGAAATTCAATCCCTTGCTGGTAAAATCAGCCTGTTCTTGAACCTCACCCTGAACTCTCCAGCAATCTCTAATCCAAAGAGTTTAGGACCAGAGGCTGGGTCAACTGAAGGTGGGTGGGAGGTGAATCCTCATGGGCCTGCAGGGATGAATTCTCCTCCCTTGCTCAGCTAAAAATGCCACCTTGTTGTTTAATCAAGACCAAAGTGGGCACCTACCCCTCCTTGCAAAGGGGACAAGGCTGATAGGAAAGCCAGCAAAGCTCTCTGTCCCCCTTTCCTTGATAAGGGAACAAAGAACCAAGGTCCTCCCAACCCCTGGGGCTACACATCAGCCTCTTCCCTGCTCTTGGGCAGATCTCAACCCCTGGGACCTTTGCAGGAGACAAACCCTGGGTGATGAATCATTAACTCCCCAGCAAGAGCAGGACATTCTGCACTCCCTTCTCCCCCAGACCTCCATCCAGCAGCCCAGATTCTCTTCCCAACTGAGGCAAGAAGGGGAACCAGCAGCAGGACAGTGGCTCACACTGGTGCCCAGCTGATTTTTCCGATGGGATTTTCCTGTTGGAGGGAGGGGAGGAGGAGGGAGGGGAGAGGAGGGGGAGAGGGCTCAACCCTCACTCACTGTTTCATCTTCTGGAATTGGGATCTTGCTGTCAAAGTAGGTGGTAAAAGGCTCCTCTGAGGGGGTGTCTGGTGGCTGCAGAGGGTTCATGCTGCTGGAAACGGTGCTGACGACCTCCCCCTGCCCCCTGGAGGCATCGTCTGCAGGGAAGGAGAGAGGAGTGAGACAAGAGCCCTGGGAACACAGGGTTAACCTGGCAAAAGCTACAAGCAGAGCAAGATGAGTTCTGTCCTCACAGTAAAACTGTGGCTATTGAGTGACAATGACATAAAAACAAGGCCCTTTGCTGTAAACCCAGCCCAGGAGACCAGAGTGGAGCCCAAACTCCACCCCACACGCCCCGAGATGGTCTGTGCATCCAGATTCCTTCCACAGCAGCCCTCACAAGGCACCATGTGACTGAATGGCAGCCTCAGAACAGTCCTCAGAATGCTTAAACAAGACTGGACAAAGGCAGATCCAGCAGAAGCCCTGTGGCTGTTTGCACCCTGTGACAGAGCATCAGCCCAACCTCTCGGGGCTGGAGGCAGCGGATGGCCCCGGTGCTCTCTGCCTGTATCCTGCTCCCACCCAGGAGTGCACAAAGCAGCACTTGTTTCCCACACCAATGCCAGTCAGGAGGCTGCCTGCCCACCTCCCCTCTGCTGCCATGGGGGAGGCACACAAGAGAGGCAGCCTGGGTGCATTTGGTAGCACAGTTTCTGCGCTTCACTCGTGAGGAAGGTGCGTGGGGTCACTCCAGAGATGAAAATGCACCACTTAGGTGTTCAGGCTTGTAAATCCCTCCCCCTCTGCCCACCTTCAGCTCAAAACAAGCCCCTTCTCCCACATGCAGCTGATACTCACTTTTGCTCTCCTTATGTGGCATTTTGCTCCCAGAGCTGAGGAGCAGCACTGGTCCCCAGCTCCCCAGCCTTTGTAAGAAGAGGATTAAACCAGCTCTTTTACCAAGTTTCCTATTGCATCATCAGAAGAAACTGAAGTTGGGCTCCTCCCTTTTCTCCCTACCTCCCAAATCCCTCCCAGGGCTGTCTGCCCTGCCAACAGACTCTGTCTGCAGCGTGGATTTGGAGCTTCCTGCCTGGCTGGGGGGCAGGAGATGGGGCAGCCTGCACTAGACAGGCTTGATGGCCAAGTTCATGGAGGCTGGGGAAGCCCCAGGGACTGTAAATCTCCTGTTGGGCTCACCTCAAGGGTTTGGGTCCACTTGGACAATCACCAGTGGTGAAGGGGCACGTGGGATCCTTGGGGTGGGTTTTGCAGGGTGAAGGGATGAATGAAATGACAGGTGGGGGGGTGAGAGCAAACCTGGGGCGTGGGGCCTTACCGTAGGATGCCTTCTGGTCCGTGTCTGAGCTGCCCATGGTGGAGGCTTTGAGCTGGGTCAGATTGGCCACATTGGCTGCAAAGGACAGAGAAAGGGGGAGGAAAAAGCCTGTCAAGAGGAGAATAAAAGCCTACAAGGGTGCTGAGGGAAGTGACAGGTTGTGGCAGGGAGGGATGTATTTGCCCAGCTCTTTTCTAGCTTCAGAGAAGCTCAGAGGGCTGGGAGGGGAGGGTTTGCTCAGAATGGTTGAGGTTGGAGAAGACTCTGAAGCTCCTCAAGTCCACCCACTCCCCCAGCCCTGCCACAGCCACCACTGACCCCTGTCCCCACAGCCCATGGCTTTGGGATCCCTCCAGGGATGGGGACTCCCCCAGGGCCCTGGGCAGCCTGGACAGCCCTTTGGGGCAGAAATTGCTCCTCATCTCTAAGCTAAACCTCCCCTGGGGCAACTTGGAGGCTGTTTCCTCTTGTTGTTTGTAACTTGAGAGCTACAGCTGACCCCAGGACCTGCTTTGTGTGATAACACAAAGGGCTGAGTAAACCAAGGAGACAGAAGCCTTTGCAAACAGCCAAGGTCCAGGACAGTGCCTGTTGGGAAACTCTGGCTAAAGAAACAAGAGGGGAATTTCCTTGATGTGTAAAAGTGACATACCAGCCCTCCCCTTCCAGGCACCACTGGTATTACCTCTGTGCCACACCCTTCACAGGGCATCTGAAGTGTGTGTTTTCAGTCCTAACCCAGGCAGGAAGCAACAGGGATCTGGTTCAGGATCTCAGGTGAAGCTGTTGCTCTTCAGGCTTTAAAAGGTTCAACTCCCCCTCCCAAACCCCTCAAGGACAAGTCAAAGTACCAACAGTGGATGTGTTTGGCATGAAAAGCACTTAATCTCCCTCAAAGCCCGTTGTACATTAACTTCCTTCTATACCAAGGCAATACTGGCTGAGTGGAGACATAAAACAAGAGCCAGGAATTCATCTGAAGCAATCTGAACCAACTTGAGGTTTCCAGAGCTCAGTTCCCTGGTTCCACAACCCACTCCAAAGGTGGTTTGTAACCCAGCCAGGCAGGTTAAAGTAACCCAGAGAGGGTTTGCTGGGTTACTTCACCCAGGGCTGGAGCAATCTGTTTACAAAAGGCTCCGACTGCTCTTTATCTAGACACACTCCAGAGGTGAAGTGTTGATCCCAGAGCCATCAGATGAATAATACACACCCTGGGAGCTCTCAACAGTGCACAACTTGTCACTGAACTGTGGCCAGTGCTGGGCTCCCCAGCTGCAGAGAGACAGGGAAGTGCTGCAGAGAGGCCAGGGCAGGGCCAGCAAGATGCTGAGGGATGGAACATGTGTGTGAGGAGGAAAGGCTGCAGCCCTGGGGCTGTTGAGCCTGGGGAACAGAAGCCTGAGCTCAGGGGCAACTCAGCAACACTGACAAGTGTTTAAAAGGTGTTTGTCAAGAGGATGGGGCAGCACTTCACAGAATGTCAAGGGCTGGAAGGAAGCTGCAAAGCTCATCCAGTGCAGCCCCCTGCCAGAGCAGCAGCACCCAGAGCAGGGCACACAGGGACTCATCCAGCTGGGGTTGGGATGTCTCCAGAGCAGGAGCCTCCACAGCCCATCTGGGCAGCCCCTGCCAGGAGTTTCTCCTCCTGTGCCAGTGCAACCAGAGAATCACACAGTGATGGGGGTGGGAAGGAACCTCCAGAGCTCCTCCAGCCCCCTCAAGCAGGTTCCTCATGCTCAGGAGGCACAGGAATGAGGCCAAGGTGGGGTTGGGATGTCTCCAGAGCAGGAGCCTCCACAGCCCATCTGGGCAGCCCCTGCCAGTGCTCCCTCACCTCAGCAGGGAACAAATTCTGCCTTGTGTGTCTCTGGAACCTCTGATGTTGCAGCTTGTGCCCGTTGCCCCTTGTCCCATCATTGGCCATCCCTGAGCACAGCCTGGCTCCAGTCTCCTGACACTTGTGAACATGACTGAGCTCAGCCCTCAGGCTCCTCTTCTCCAAGCTGCAGAGCCCCAGCTCCCTCAGCCTTTCAGCACAAGGCAGATGCTTCTTTTTGTTGTCTTGGGTGCCAGGACAAGGGGTGATGGGCACAGGCTGGGACACAGCAAGTGCCCCTGGCCCAGGAGGAGCAAGTCCTTTGGTGCTGAGCTGAGGGAGCCCTGGCCCAGGCTGCCCAGGGAGGGTGTGGAGGCTCCTTCTCAGGAGGTTCCCAACCCCCCCTGGACACGTTCCTGTGCCCCCTGAGCCAGGGGAAGCTGCTGGAGCAGGGGCTGGGGCTGGAGCAGCTCTGCAGGGCCCTTCCAGCCCCCAGCCCTCAGGGATTCCATCCTGTGAACCAGCCCAGGTGCTTGGGAAGGACTTTGCTGATACCATCACTTTGCAAATAACCTGATTGTTTGCTCTGGATGAGCAGGAAGAAAAAACTCATCCCTGCCAGTGCTTCTCTCTAAATCAGTCTGGTGTTTTGACTGATCCCTGAGGGCTGCAGGTCCCCAGCTCTGCCTCTGCCCTGCAGCAGAAACCTGGGGATGAATTCACCATCTCTTCCAGCCTCACTGGGGCAGAAGAAAGTCACCCCAGTCATTGGTGGAGGATGTGGGGCTGCCCTTGAGCACAAGTTGGAAAGAAGTGGGACCCCTCATGCCACCACAGAGCTGTGACACTGCTCGCTAAAACACACCAGCTAAAACACACCAGCCCCAGCCCTCCCAGGTTTAGCAGCCACTGAAGCACCAGTGAGGAAACCACAGAATCAGTTTGGTTATTAAAGCCCCTGAAGCTGCTGCAGCCCCAGCCCTGCCCTCACCCTGCCCAGCCCAGCACTGACCCCTCAGCACCTCACCCCACGGCTTTGGGGTCCCTCCAGGGCTGGGCACTGCCCCAGCTCCCTGGGCAGCCTGGCACAGGGGTGACACCCCTCTCAGGGAAACAGTTCTGCCTCAGCTCCAGCCTCAACCTCCCCTGGGGCAGCTCCAGCCCCTTTCCTCTTGTGCTGCCCCTCAGGAGTAGAGACTGACCCCAGCTCCCTGCAGCCTCCTGGCAGGGATTTCACCACCAAAACTCATTTTTTTCCCTCAAAATTCCACGAAATTCCACTTTTTCTCTCAGATGACCACCAAAGCCCCATCTTCTCCCTCTAAACCTCACCTTTTGCCTCAGAAGTACACCACAACCCCCCTTTTTCCCTCCAAACCACCCAAAGCTCCAAGTTTTCCCTCAAAACCCCACCAAATCCCAGCTTTTCCCTCAGAAGTTCCCTAAAACCTCCTTTTTACCTCAAAACTCCACCAAACCCCTATATTTTCCCTCATTTCAACCAAACCACATTTTCTCCCTAAAAAGTCCATCTAAAAGCCCATTCTTTCCCCTCAAAACTGCACCAAACCCCCACATTTCCCATCAAAAGTCCATAAAAACCCCACTTTCTCCCTCACAAGTTCCCCAAAACCCCACTTTTCCCCTCAAACCCACGTCCCAGGGGCTGTGGCCACGCTGCAGCCCCTCAGTGTCCCTGTGGCAGTGAGTGAGGGGCCCAGCACTGACACAGCCCTGGAGCTGCAGCCTCCCCAGGGCCCAGCACAGGGGACAATCCCTGCCCTGCTCCTGCTGCCACCCCACTGCTGAGCCCAGCCAGGCTGCCCTTGGCCTTCTTGCCCCCCTGGGCACGCTGCTGGCTGCTGTTCAGCCCCTGGCACCAACCCCCCCAGGCCCTTTCCCTGCAGCAGTTTCCAGCCCCTCTGCCCCAGCCTGGAGCTGCCTGGCCTCGGGGTGGCTCAAGGGCAGCACCTGACACTTGGCCCTGTTGAAATGGTGAGTAAAGATGTCCTGCCACTGCAGCTCACAGAGGACAAGTGCTGCCTCTCAGCTCCTCTGCCTGACTCTTCTCCTTCCAGCAGCTCCTGTGTGGACAGGGACAACCCCATGGCTGCAGGAAAGCTTTCATCTGTTGCCCACACCATTTGCTTCCTTTACAGGCTCCTTTTTTAAGGCACCAAGGCTTCATTAAACAAAAGCAAATCTCTAAAGTTTAGCCCTAAGTCATCTTTGCCCCAAAATCTAAGTGCTTCAGGAGTCACAGGACTTGCCCTGGCAGTGAGTCCCACAGAACCCTCGCTCCATTAACACAGAGGAAGAAGAATCAGGGAATGATAGGGGTGGGAAGGGCCCTGCAGAGCTGCTCCAGCCCCAGCCCCTGCTCCAGCAGCTTCCCCTGGCTCAGGGGGCACAGGAACGTGTCCAGGGGGGGTTGGGAACCTCCTAAGAACAAGCCTCCACACCCTCCCTGGGCAGCCTGTGATGAAGGTGAAGCCTGAAGATGAAGCCTGAAGATGCCAGGGCAGACATTCATTGTAGCACAGGCCCAACCTCAGTATCTCCTTGCAGAACACATCTCAGTTTGGGTGGGAGAGAAAACAGGTTCCCCTATCAGTGCCAGCAGCTGTCAGACCCACGGGCCCTACCCGACCCAGCAGTGTTAAAGCTGCTGGCACATCCCTGTCCCACAGAGCTCAGGGACAGAGGGCCACTGGCTGCAGGCAGATGGAAACGTTTTCCAGGCATCCAGCTGAGCTGGGAACTGAGGAGTGTCAGGAGAAAGGTGGTGGAAAAGCATCTGAGGGATGGCTCTGGCTCCACTCCTGGGTGCTCCTCCACAAAAGCAGCTCTGCTGCTGCTGCTGCTGCTCCCAAGGCAGATGGAACTGGAAGGATAAAGAAATTATCCTCTAATCTCTCCTTTTTATAGGGATAAATGGGATGGGAATTATCACCTGGAACCTCATTGAGGCAATCCCTCAGCACCAGCCTGGGCTCACTGGGCCACATACTGCAGGTAAAACACTGGCTGTATTCACACTCAGGCAAAGCACCTGCCCTCCCAGGAAGAGCATTCCTTGGAAGGTGGCAAAAAATACCCCAGAGCACACCACCACGAGGTTGTTCTAGTCAAAAAGACACAGACACCAGGGCTGTTGTCCAGACTTTCAACACCCTGGCAGAGAACAACAGCTCTTTCTTCCACTCACACCCTCCCCCTGCACTGAGGGCACCACCAGCTCTGTTCCAACAGGGTTTTTCTTCTTGGTGGCCAGAAAGGCAGCAAAGCCAAAGGAGAAGGGAAAGCTGAGGAGATGAGCATGGAGGCACTGGGGGGGGTTGTGAGGCAAGTCCTGGTCTCACGCTGAGAGCAGTTCCTGCGATTGAGACCCGTGTGTTTGATGTGGGGCTCTGAGCTGGCCAGGATCCCACAGGGCACTGCCCATCCTCCCCTCCTTCCTCCCCTCTTTCTGAGTGGGTTTGGGGCTGGCAGCTCGTTAGCAGCCACCCCAGGGCCTGGCAGCATCAGGTGGCTCCACACAGGGCCAAACCAACAACCCAATCCCCTTACACAAGTGACAGCCCTGAGCACAACACACCCACCAAAGCCACAGCCCCTGACCTGCTTTAAGCACTTGCCAGCCCAGGCTGGGCCACTCCTTGCCCACACAACCAGGTCACCCCTTGGTCTCCTTCCAGACGCCCACAGCGCTCGGTGGCACAGGCACCTGGCCCTGGAAAAGCTTCTCCTCTGTGGGTTTGTGCTGCCAGGATTCCTCCCTCACCCACACTCCTGCTGGTGAGCAGAGGGGATAGAATAGAACCATGGAAAGGGTTGGGTTGTTAAAGCCCCTGAAGCTGCTGCAGTCCCAGCCCTGCCCTCACCCTGCCCAGCCCAGCACTGACCCCTCAGCACCTCACCCCACGGCTTTGGGGTCCCTCCAGGGCTGGGCACTGCCCCAGCTCCCTGGGGAGCCTGGCACAGGGCTGACACCCCTCTCAGGGAAACAGTTCTGCCTCAGCTCCAGCCTCAACCTCCCCTGGGGCAGCTCCAGCCCCTTTCCTCTTGTGCTGCCCCTCAGGAGCAGAGACTGACCCCAGCTCCCTGCAGCCTCCTGGCAGGGAGTTCACCATCAAAACCACATTTTCTCCCTCAAAATTCATTGAAATCTCAACTTTTTCCCCCAGATGACCACCAAAACCCCATCTTCCCCTCTAAACTTCACTTTTTTCCTGTCAGAAGTACACCACAACCCTTTTTCCCTCCAAACCACCCAAACCCCCAAGTTTTCCCTCAAAATCCCACCAAACCCCAACTTTTCCCTCAGAAGTTTCCTAAAACCCACTTTTTACCTCCCAACCCTGCTAAACCTCCACATTTTCCCTCAGCATTCCAACAAAACCCCACTTTCTCCCTCAAAGCTTCACAAAAGCTCAACTTTTCCCCTCAGAAGTTCACCAAAACACCCTTTTTCCCCTCAAAACTGCCCCAAACCTCACTTTTTGCCTCAGAAGTTCACTCCAAACCCCCTTTCTCCTTCCCAAACCCCCCCAAACTCCCCCTTTTTCCCTCCAAACTCCACCCCAACCCCACTTTCTCCCTCAGCCTCCCCTCCAGGCCGCCACCTCTCCCCTCAGGTCACTAAAACCTCATATTTTCCCTCAAAACTCTCCCAAAACCCCACTTTCTCCCTCAAAACTCAACTTTTTCCCTCAGAAATTCACTAAAACACCCTTTTCCCCCTCAAAACCACCCCAAACCTCACTTTTTCCCCTCAGAAGTTCACTCCAAACCCCCTTTCTCCTTCCAAACCCCCCAAACTCCCCCTTTTTCCCTCCAAACTCCACCCCAACCCCACTTTCTCCCTCAGAACTCCCCCAAAACTCACCTTTCCCCCTCACAAGTTCCCCAAAACCCCACTTTTCCCCTCAAACCCACGTCCCAGGGGCTGTGGCCACGCTGCAGCCCCTCAGTGTCCCTGTGGCAGTGAGTGAGGGGCCCAGCACTGACACAGCCCTGGAGCTGCAGCCTCCCCAGGGCCCAGCACAGGGGACAATCCCTGCCCTGCTGCTGCTGCCACCCCACTGCTGAGCCCAGCCAGGCTGCCCTTGGCCTTCTTGCCCCCCTGGGCACGCTGCTGGCTGCTGTTCAGCCCCTGGCACCAAACCCCAGGCCCTTTCCCTCCATGCTCCAGCCCCTCTGCCCCAGCCCGGAGCTGCCTGGCCTCGGTGTCCGGGTCCCTCAGCCCAGTTGGCGCCGAGGCCTGAGGAGCCGCCCTCACGTTGCTCCCTCAGCATCCTTACAGAGCCCATCCATAAATGACACCGGGCCCTTGCTGTGCCAGGGACGCGGCTGGGGACAGCCGAGGGGGTTTCACCCCAAATCCTGAGGCAGTGCCCGAGTGCAGGCCCAGGGGCAGGGGATGAGGCTCGAGGGCACCCGAGTGACCCGGGGCCGGCTGCACACAGCAGCCATTGGGCTCTGGTAGGGCCAGCAGTGTCCTTGGGGAGCCCCCCGGGCCCAGGGGACACCCCGCGGTCACCCAGCGCCGGGGGAGCCCCGAGCCCCAGCGATTTGGGGCGGCACCTCCACACCGAACCGACCCGTGATCCCGCAGCACAGCCCGGGGTCCCTCGGGGTGAGACCCACACGCAGGGGACCCCCTGAGACCCCCCCAAACACCCTGTGACCGCCCAGGGGTCACTCAAGGAGGGATCCCACCGCCGCACGTAGCCTTCCCCCCGGGATCGCTCAATGCGGGGGGTTCCTCCCCCCCAGCCCTCCCAGCATCACCCATGGGGACCCCCCCCGCTCACCTCCTCAGTCGCCCCCGGCCGCCTCATGGTCGCCACGGCCGCCGCCAGCCCGGCCCCGCTCGCTCCGTCCCGCCCCGTGACGCGACGCGACGCGACCGGGGCCGCCGAGCCCGGGAGGACACCGGGCTCCGGGAGGACACCGGGCTCCGGGAGAACACCGGGCTCCGGGAGGACACCGAGGCCCGGGAGAACGCCGAGCCCCGGGAGGACGCCGAGCCCCGGGAGGACGCCGAGCCCGGGGAGGACACCGAGGCCCCGGGAGGACGCCGAGCCCCGGGAGGACGCCGAGCCCCGGGAGGACGCCGAGCCCCGGGAGGACACCGAGGCCCCGGGAGGACGCCGAGCCCCGGGAGGACGCCGAGCCCCGGGAGGACGCCGAGCCCCGGGAGGACGCCGAGCCCGGGGAGGACACCGAGGCCCCGGGAGGACGCCGAGCCCCGGGAGGACGCCGAGCCCCGGGAGGACGCCGAGCCCGGGGAGGACACCGAGGCCCCGGGAGGACGCCGAGCCCCGGGAGGACGCCGAGCCCCGGGAGGACGCCGAGCCCGGGGAGGACACCGAGGCCCCGGGAGGACGCCGAGCCCCGGGAGGACGCCGAGCCCGGGAGAACGCCGAGCCCGGGAGGACGCCGAGCCCGGGAGGACGCCGAGCCCCGGGGGGACGCCGAGCCCCGGGGGGACGCCGAGCCCCGGGGGGACGCCGAGCCCGGGGAGGACGCCGAGGCCCCGGGAGGACGCCGAGGCCCCGGGAGGACGCCGAGCCCCGGGAGGACGCCGAGCCCCGGGAGGACGCCGAGCCCGGGGAGGACACCGAGGCCCCGGGAGGACGCCGAGCCCCGGGAGGACGCCGAGCCCCGGGAGGACGCCGAGCCCGGGGAGGACACCGAGGCCCCGGGAGGACGCCGAGCCCCGGGAGGACGCCGAGCCCCGGGAGGACGCCGAGCCCGGGGAGGACACCGAGGCCCCGGGAGGACGCCGAGCCCCGGGAGGACGCCGAGCCCGGGAGAACGCCGAGCCCGGGAGGACGCCGAGCCCGGGAGGACGCCGAGCCCCGGGGGGACGCCGAGCCCCGGGGGGACGCCGAGCCCGGGAGGACGCCGAGCCCGGGAGGACGCCGAGCCCGGGAGGACGCCGAGCCCCGGGGACAGGGGACACCACGACCGCAGCGTTCCCAGGCGCCGTCCCCGCTCACACAACGCGGGTTTTCCCCCTCACAACACGAGACAAGGGGGCTGGGGGTGTCCCGCTCCCTCCCCCCGCTCGCAGGGCTCTGCCCGCAGCTCGGCAGCGAGTCCGAGGTTAAACCCCCCCGTTGCTGGACGTTTCGCTGCAGAAGGGCTGCAGGTCCAGCTGTGACACAACAATGGTGTGTTAATGATCCCTGAGCTCCATCTCTCAAAGAACACTCCCTAATTAGAGAGAGGAGCGTCTTGATTGGGCTGTTGTTGGGGTTTCTGGTTTGGTTTGGGTGGGTTTTTTTCCCCCCTCCACTGTTTTGTCACAGTAATTCTCTTACTCTGCACATTTCCTAAGTAAATCCTTCCTGAGAACTAAAACCTGTGAGCCCAGGAGGCTTCTGGCAGCACAGAAAGGGTTTGGGTTGTTAAAGCCCCTGAAGCTGCTGCAGGCCCAGCCCTGGCCTCACCCTGCCCAGCCCAGCACTGACCCCTCAGCACCTCACCCCACGGCTTTGGGGTCCCTCCAGGGCTGGGCACTGCCCCAGCTCCCTGGGCAGCCTGGCACAGGGCTGACACCCCTCTCAGGGAAACAGTTCTGCCTCAGCTCCAGCCTCAACCTCCCCTGGGGCAACTCCAGCCCCTTTCCTCTTGTCTTATTGAGAGCCCGACCCCCAGCTCCCTGCAGCCTCCTGGCAGGGAGTTGCAGAGTGTGCTCCTGTTTACAACCACCATCCCCACCTTTTGATTCCTCAGCACATCACCACAAAGGGTTTGTTTGGAACCACAACCTGACCAGAACAGATGAGGAAGCATAGGGGGGCATTGGGCTAACAGAGCAAAGAAGCCCAGGCCACAGGGGTTTGGCAGCTCCCTCCTTTCCACAGCTGGAGAAGGTTTATTTAGGGCTTATTGTTTAAATATCAGACAACAAAAAAATCACAGGATGTGTTGCTGTAAATGACCAAATCCTGGGAAAAAATAGAAGGAAACCCAGGAGAGTGACCTGGCAGCGCTGGTGAGGAGGCTGAGGGGGAGCTCAGTGATACCTGAGTCCTGCAGCTGGGGAGGAACCAGCCTAGCACCAGCCCAGGCTGGGGGTGAGCTGCTGGAGAGCAGCTGTGGGACAGGGCCCTGGCAGTGCTGGGGGGCAGCAAAGGGAACGTGGGGCAGCAACGTGGGCTCGTGGGCAAGGAGCCAATGGCAGCCTGGGGGGCATGAAGAGAGTGTGGGCAGCAGGGCCAGGGAGGTTGTGCTGCCCCTCTGCTCTGCCAGAGCTGGGGAGGCCTCAGCTGGAGTCCTGGGGCCAGTGCTGGGCTCCCCAGCTGCAGAGAGACAGGGAAGTGCTGCAGAGAGGCCAGGGCAGGGCCAGCAAGATGCTGAGGGATGGAACATGTGTGTGAGGAGGAAAGGCTGCAGCCCTGGGGCTGTTCAGCCTGGGGAACAGAAGCCTGAGCTCAGGGGCCCTTCTCAATGCTGCTCAGTCCCTAAAGGAGGATGGATGGGGCCAGGCTTTGTGCTGGGGTGGCCAGTGGCAGGACAAGGGGTGATGGGCACAGGCTGGGACACAGCAAGTGCCCCTGGCCCAGGAGGAGCAAGTCCTTTGGTGCTGAGCTGAGGGAGCCCTGGCCCAGGCTGCCCAGGGAGGGTGTGGAGGCTCCTTCTCAGGAGGTTCCCAACCCCCCCTGGACACGTTCCTGTGCCCCCTGAGCCAGGGGAAGCTGCTGGAGCAGGGGCTGGGGCAGCTCTGCAGGGCCCTTCCCACACCCACCATTCTGGGATTGTGTGACTGTGGATTTAACTTCACACCTGGCCCAAGGGTGTGGGCACTAGAGACAGAAACTAAACCCCCACCCTGGCCTCACTCTCAGGTGTGAACATGAACACCTGTAAGTGTGAGAATCCTTGCAGAAGGCTATTGGCCTGAACAGCTCTTGGCTTGAAGCTGGAAAATTCACATTCTTCCCCAAATCCCTGGGTATTCTGGGATGAGGAAGGGGCTGGGACCAGCCCTTGTGCTACTCACCCATCTCCCAGCTGGGTGGGCTCTGCTCCAGGCTGTATTTCCTGGGCATGGTGTGGATGTTCCTCTCTCACAGCGCTCCCTGGGTGCAGACAATCCCCAACCTTCTCCTCTCTTATAAGACCTGTCCCCACCCTTGTTTCCCTCCCTCCTCCTCCTGCTGCAGCACCCACGCAGGACCTGCTGGTGTGGAGTTCTCTGAGGAGACTTCAGGAGACAATTCAAAGTCTGGACTGCATCTACTTCAGCCCTTATCGCTCATTAACTAATTACTAAAGCCCAGGGGTGATGGGGCAGCCAGAGCTTTGATGTGCAGCCCCATCTCTGGGGACACACTGCCCCTGCTCACATTATCAACTCAGGGAGGCTCCAGGTAAAGGCCCTTTGGGTCCAGCACCAGCTGAGCTCTGGCATTCACAAGAAGCCGCCTGGACTCTGCTCCACAGGAGCCCTTTGGCTGATTAGAGCCCGAATGGGCCCTTTACGTGAGGAGCTGATAAAGGGCTCCCGGTCAATATGATCCCTGATCAGCCCCTGCCAGGGCTTGGTGATAAAACCTTTCCTTTGGCAGGGTGGTGGTGGTTTTTTGATTCCTTTCCCCCCCTTTTCTCTGTAAAAAAAGGGCTCCCGCTGCCTGGGGCTGATAAGCAACAGCTGAATGTGCAGCACCAGGAGACTCCCTGGGCAGGAGGGCAGCGGGTGCGTGACGGGAGCCACGCGCTGCCCGGGCTTGGGGGGGCTGGAGCAGAGGGAGCAAAGCATGCATGGGATCCCTGAGTGGTGAGTGTGTGAAGGGCCCTGCTCCAGCAGCTTCCCCTGGCTCAGGGGGCACAGGAACGTGTCCAGGGGGGGTTGGGAACCTCCTGAGAAGGAGCCTCCACACCCTCCCTGGGCAGCCTGGGCCAGGGCTCCCTCACCTCAGCACCAAAGGACTTGCTCCTCCTGGGCCAGGGGCACTTGCTGTGTCCCAGCCTGTGCCCATCACCCCTTGTCCTGCCACTGGCCACCCCAGCACAAAGCCTGGCCCCATCCATCCTCCTTTAGGGACTGAGCAGCACCGATGAGATCCCCTTGAGCTCAGGCTTCTATTCCCCAGGCTGAACAGCCCCAGGGCTGCAGCCTCTCTGCCTCACACACATCCCCTGATCATCTTGGTAGCCCCTAAGGATTCCCAGGAGTCAGAGGAGGCTTGCTTTCCTTTGCAGGCAGTAAATAGCCACTAAATATTGCATAATTATTTATCAACGTGCAGCTGGTCTGGAAAATGAACCTGTAAGAGCTCCCTCTCCTCGCGGGAGGAGGAGGAAGGGATATGGGAGTAGAAAGGATCTAACGACAGAAACCTGAGCAGGTTTTAGCCAAAGGTCTCCCAAACTGGTAGCATACAAGCAATGGAAACAGGGTAACAAACTAGAGGCTAGGGAAGCACAGTATGCTCGGGAGCAGGGCTGGGAGAGGCAGGGTTAGCAGGAAAGGTGACAAGGAGAAGGAAAAGGAAACTGGAGGGCACCTCCCTGAACCCCTGTGAATGCTGCTGCCAGAGGTGCCAGAGACCCAGGAAGAGGGAACACAGTGCCTGGCTCCCCTGATTCCCAGGGAAGGAGAAGTGGGCAAGTCCATGGCAGAAGCAGCAGCTGTTTGTTTCCCCAAAGGCCATCGATGCCTTTTCTCAGAGAATGGATAAAGTGGCCAGAAGGAAACAGCTGCAGAACAGGTTTGGTTGGTCGGGTTGTGTGTGGGAGGAACAGCCTGAGAGGTCCAGCCCCTGCTGTGGGACAGGGCAGCCACAGCAGAGCAAGGGGAGTCCCCTGGGGAGGAACCCACGGCCCTTCCACTGCCACAATGCCCTTTGCTGGGACCCACAGAGGGGCTTTTGGCCTCAGCGACGTGCCTGTGGCAGAGCCGCAGCTCCCCGGGGCAAGTTACAGCCTCAGCACGGGCAGGGTCTACACCCCAAGGACCTGGCAGCGGGCTGAGCTGCCGGCCCTGGTGCCCTCGCCTTGTTGTAGCGGGTAAAGGTGGAGGGCACGGGCCCAGCTCACCTCGGCCGCATTCACCGGCTGCCCCTAACGCGTCACCGGGGGGCAGCCGAGGCCCGGCAACGGCATCGGGCGTCCGCTACCGAGCCCCTGCGACCGGGAAGCGCTGCCTCCTCCCCCCGGCTTTCTCAGCGATGCCCCGAGGGCCTTGACACGGCTCCGGGGGGGGATGTGGGGGTGTCCCGGCCCCCACCCGCCGGTAACGGGGCATCGGTCCGGTCCCGGCCCCGCTCCGCGCCCCGAGTGGCCACTTCCGCCTCCGGTCACATGAGCAGCCGTGACCTCAGCCAATCAGCGCTCGGTCGCTCGGCGACCAGCCAATCAGCGCTTGGCTTCCCGCTGCGTGCCCTTCGCCCCCCCAGTGGGGACGCGCCAAGATGGCGCTGGCCTTAGCGGGTCCCCGCGGGCCGCTCTGGCGCCTCGGGACCGGCCCCGCCGCCGCCCTCAGCCTGTGCCGGGGGCTGCTGGAGCCGCAGCCCGCCCGGGGGGCACCGAGGTGAGCGGGGACCTATCTCTCCCCTCGCCCGCACACACCGCGGTGTCCGCCGTCGTCCCCCCGGCACCGGCCGCGCCCCCTCCGCCCCGCTCAGGGCCGCCCGCCCGTGCGCGCCGCAGCCTCGACCCCCCTAAATGCGGCTTCGACCCTGCTCGAATGCTGCCACGATCCCCTCAAATGCCTCCCCGACCCACAAAATGCCACCCTGATCCCCCTAAATGCCAAACCGCCCCCCCCATGCCACCCTGATCCCCCTAAACGCCAAACTGACCCCCCGTGCCACCCTGATCCCCCTAAATGCCAAACCGACCCCCCATGCCACCCTGATCCCCCTAAATGCCAAACCGACCCCCCAAATGCCACCCTGATGCCCCAAAATACCGCCACGACCTCCCCAAATGCAGTTCCAACCCCTCAAATGCCACCCTGGTGCTAAAAACTGCTGTCCAGACCCCCCCAAATGATTCCCCAACCCCTCCAAATGCTGCTTCGACCTTCCCAAATGCATCTCTGACCCACTAAATGCCACCCCGATCCCCCCAAATGCATCTCTGACTCCCTCAGATGCCACCCCGACCCCTCAAAATGCCGCTTCGACCCCCCAAATGCCACCCCGAGCCCCCCAAATGCATCTCTGACCCCCCAAATGCCATCCCGAGCCCCCCAAATGCATCTCTGACTCCCTCAAATGCCACCCCGAGCCCCCCAAATGCATCTCTGACCCCCCAAATGCCATCCTGATCCCCCCAAATGCATCTCTGACTCCCCAAATGCCATCCCGAGCCCCTAAAATGCTGCCTCGACCTCCCAAAATACCACCTCAGCCCCCCTCAAACACAGTTCCGATCCCCCCAAATGCATCTCTGACTCCCTCAGATGCCATCCCGAGCCCCCCAAATGCATGTCTGACCCCCCAAATGCCATCCCGAGCCCCCCAAATGCATCTCTGACCCCCCAAATGCCATCCTGAGCCCCCCAAATGCATCTCTGACCCCCCAAATGCCATCCCGACCCCCCCAAATGCATCTCTGACCCCCCAAATGCCATCCCGATCCCCCCAAATGCATCTCTGACCCCCCAAATGCCATCCCGAGCCCCCCAAATGCATCTCTGACTCCCCAAATGCCATCCCGAGCCCCTAAAATGCTGCCTCGACCTCCCAAAATACCACCTCAGCCCCCCTCAAACACAGTTCCGATCCCCCCAAATGCATCTCTGACTCCCTCAGATGCCATCCCGAGCCCCCCAAATGCATGTCTGACCCCCCAAATGCCATCCCGAGCCCCCCAAATGCATGTCTGACCCCCCAAATGCCATCCTGAGCCCCCCAAATGCATCTCTGACCCCCCAAATGCCATCCCGACCCCCCCAAATGCATCTCTGACCCCCCAAATGCCATCCTGAGCCCCCCAAATGCATCTCTGACTCCCCCAAATGCCATCCCGAGCCCCCCAAATGCATCTCTGACCCCCCAAATGCCATCCTGAGCCCCCAAATGCATCTCTGACCCCCCAAATGCCATCCCGAGCCCCTAAAGTGCTGCCTCGACCTCCCAAAATACCACCTCGGCTCCCCCCAAACACAGTTCCGATCTCCCAAATGCATCTCTGACCCCCCAAATGCCATCCTGAGCCCCCCAAATGCATCTCTGACCCCCCAAATGCCATCCCGACCCCCCCAAATGCATCTCTGACTCCCCCAAATGCCATCCCGAGCCCCCCAAATGCATCTCTGACCCCCCAAATGCCATCCCAAGCCCCTAAAATGCTGCCTCGACCTCCCAAAATACCACCTTGGCCCCCCTCAAACACAGTTCCGATCTCCCAAATGCATCTCTGACCCCCCAAATGCCACCCTGATCTCCCAAATGCATCTCTGACCCCCCAAATGCCATCCTGAGCCCCCCAAATGCATCTCTGACCCCCCAAATGCCATCCTGAGCCCCCCAAATGCATCTCTGACCCCCCAAATGCCATCCCGATCCCCCCAAATGCATCTCTGACCCCCCAAATGCCATCCCGAGCCCCTAAAATGCTGCCTCGACCTCCCAAAATACCACCTCGGCCCCCCTCAAACACAGTTCCGATCCCCCCAAATGCATCTCTGACCCCCCAAATGCCATCCCGACCCCCCTAAATGCATCTCTGACCCCCCAAATGCCATCCTGAGCCCCCCAAATGCATCTCTGACCCCCCAAATACCATCCCGAGCCCCTAAAATGCTGCCTCGACCTCCCAAAATACCACCTCGGCTCCCCCCAAACACAGTTCCGATCTCCCAAATGCATCTCTGACCCCCCAAATGCCATCCCGAGCCCCCAAATGCATCTCTGACCCCCTAAATGCCACCCCGAGCCCCCAAATGGATCTCTGACCCCCCAAATGCCACCCTGATCTCCCAAATGCATCTCTGACCCCCCAAATGCCATCCCGAGCCCCCCAAATGCATCTCTGACCCCCCAAATGCCATCCCAATCCGCCCAAATGCATCTCTGACCCCCCAAATGCCACCCCGAGCCCCCCAAATGCATCTCTGACCCCCCAAATGCCACCCCGATCCCCCCAAATGCATCTCTGACCCCCCAAATACCACCCCGAGCCCCCCAAATGCCCCCCGGACCCTTTCGGTGTCCCCTCTGTTGGGGATTTACCCCCGGGCCCCTCCTGAGGGGGTTCAGGGTCCCCCAGCCGCGTTTTCCACCTCTCTCTATCCCCCTCCCCCTCAATTTCCCCTCAGCCTTTGCCCGCCAAAGCTGACGGCAGGGACTGGCCGGGGTGGGGGGGTCTGGCTGTAGGTCCCTGTCCATGAAAACCAGCTCCAGGGCCGTGCTGGCGGCGCTGGCGGCCGCAGCCAAGCGACTGAGCGGCCGCTACGAGCGGTTCCTGGCCCGGACCTGCCCCCGCTTCCACCTGCTGTACTCGGCCTTCAGCGGAGGTGGGTCCGGGGAGGGGAGGCCATCGCGCCTCTGAGGGGAGGAGCCGCCCGTCGCTCCGCCGGGTGCTGAGGCCTCGCCGGTCCCTCAGGGGTCCGGGATTTCATTCTGGAAGTCAAAGAGATCCGCAAGATCCGATCGCACATGTCCCGGCAGGGCCTGAGCGCCCGGCAGCTGCCCTACAGGGAGATGGAGCGGCTGCGGCAGGTCCGGGGCGGGGAGCGGGCCGCGGGAGGGGGCGCTGGGGCTGAGGGAGGGAATTCAGCCAGGGCAGGGATTGTCCCCTGTGCTGGGCCCTGGGGAGGCTGCAGCTCCAGGGCTGTGTCAGTGCTGGGCCCCTCACTCACTGCCACAGGGACACTGAGGGGCTGCAGCGTGGCCACAGCCCCTGGGACGTGGGTTTGAGGGGAAAAGTGGGGTTTTGGGGACCTTGTGAGGGGGAAAGGTGAGTTTTGGGGGAGTTCTGAGGGAGAAAGTGGGGTTGGGGTGGAGTTTGGAGGGAAAAAGGGGGAGTTTGGGGGGGTTGGAAGGAGAAAGGGGGTTTGGAGTGAACTTGTGAGGGGAAAAAGTGAGGTTTGGGGCAGTTTTGAGGGGAAAAAGGGTGTTTTGGTGAACTGAGGGGAAAAAGTTGAGTTTTGAGGGAGAAAGTGGGGTTTTGGGAGAGTTTTGAGGGAAAATGTGAGGTTTTAGTGACCTTCTGAGGGGAGAGGTGGCGGCCTGGAGGGGAGGCTGAGGGAGAAAGTGGGGTTGGGGTGGAGTTTTGAGGGGAAAAAAGGGGGTTTTAGTGAACTTCTGAGGGAAAAAGTTGAGTTTTGAGGGAGAAAGTGGGGTTTTAAGTGGACTTCTGAGGGGAAAGGTGAGTTTTGGGGGAGTTCTGAGGGAGAAAGTGGGGTTGGGGTGGAGTTTGGAGGGAAAAGGGGAGTTTGGGGGGTTTGGAAGGAGAAAGGGGGTTTGGAGTGAACTTCTGAGGGGAAAAAAGTGAGGTTTGGGGCAGTTTTGAGGGGAAAAAGGGTGTTTTGGTGAACTGAGGGGAAAAAGTTGAGTTTTGAGGGAGAAAGTGGGGTTTTGGGAGAGTTTTGAGGCAAAATGTGAGGTTTTAGTGACCTTCTGAGGGGAGAGGTGGCGGCCTGGAGGGGAGGCTGAGGGAGAAAGTGGGGTTGGGGTGGAGTTTGGAGGGAAAAAGGGTGTTTTAGTGAACTTCTGAGGCAAAAAGTGAGGTTTGGGGCAGTTTTGAGGGGGAAAAGGGTGTTTTGGTGAACTTCTGAGGGTGTTTTGGGTGAACTTCTGAGGGTGTTTTGGTGAACTTTTGCTGAACTTCTGAAGTTGAGTTTTTGTGAAGCTTTGAGGGAGAAAGTGGGGTTTTGTTGGAATGCTGAGGGAAAATGTGGAGGTTTGGCAGGGTTGTGAGGTAAAAAGTGGGTTTTAGGAAACTTCTGAGGGAAAAGTTGGGGTTTGGTGGGGTTTTGAGGGAAAACTCGGGGGTTTGGGTGGGTTGGAGGGAAAAAGGGTTGTGGTGTACTTCTGACAGGAAAAAAGTGAGGTTTAGAGGGAGAAGATGGGGTTTTGGTGGTCATCTGGGGGGAAAAGTTGGGATTTCATGGAATTTTGGGGGAAAAAGTGTGGTTTTGGTGGTGAACTCCCTGCCAGGAGGCTGCAGGGAGCTGGGGTCAGTCTCTGCTCCTGAGGGACAGCACAAGAGGAAAGGGGCTGGAGCTGCCCCAGGGGAGGTTGAGGCTGGAGCTGAGGCAGAACTGTTTCCCTGAGAGGGGTGTCAGCCCTGTGCCAGGCTGCCCAGGGAGCTGGGGCAGTGCCCAGCCCTGGAGGGACCCCAAAGCCGTGGGGTGAGGTGCTGAGGGGTCAGTGCTGGGCTGGGCAGGGTGAGGGCAGGGCTGGGCCTGCAGCAGCTTCAGGGGCTTTTCCAGCCCTTTCCATGGTGCCCTGAGTCTCTCTCTCCCCCGGGGCAGTTCCGCAGGGATGTGCTCAAGGCCGTGCCCATCGGGCTCATCGCCATCCCGCCCTTCGCCAACTTCTTGGTCATCGTCCTGATGTGAGTAACTGCCCTCCTGGGGCTCCCAGGCCTTGAACTTCCGAGGCCCCTGGGTTGGTTTGTGGAGGGATGAATCCTTCTGGCTGCTCTCCCTGGCTCCCTCCACCCCCTGAGCCTGGTTCCTTTGTGCCCACAGCCCACCCCACTCCTTCTTCCCAACGCCTGGCACATGGGGAGCAGCCTCGGGTGGGCTTGGCTGGAGGAATCTCCTGGCACAATTGCTGACAGGAGAAGAATCAACAACCTCTAGCTGGCCCAGAGGAGACTGGAGCTGAGGCAGAACTTCTCCCCTGAGAGGGTTGTCAGACACCCTCGAGGAGCTTCAGGAACACACATCCCCGACCCCTCAGCCCCATCACACCACCTTCCCGTGCCCCTTTCCAGCAGCACAAGCTCCCTCTGCCCCCTGCCCTGGGCTTTTCTCCTCCCTCACCCTCTCACCCATCTCCTCCCCAGGTACTTCTTCCCCCGGCAGTTCCTCACCCGTCACTTCTGGACGGGGGAGCAGCGGGAGCGGTTCCTGGCGGCCGATGCTGCCGCCCGCCGGGCGTCCTACGGGCACGTGCTGGGGGCTCTGGCAGCTGCCACACACTCCCTGCACGGGCACCAGCAGCAGCAGCGCCTGCAGGACCTCTGCCAGGAGGTACCACTGCACAGACCCTCTGCCCCAGCCCTGCTCATGCCTTCATCTCTGTGCCCCTGCCCACAGCCATGTGCCCCAGCCCCTCTGCCCTAAGCATCTGTGCCTATGACCCCAGCCACTGTGAACCCAGCCCTGCTTGTGCCTCTATCCCAGTGCCC
Organism: Colius striatus; assembly: GCF_028858725.1. Taxonomy (NCBI): domain Eukaryota; kingdom Metazoa; phylum Chordata; class Aves; order Coliiformes; family Coliidae; genus Colius; species Colius striatus. The sequence continues at coordinate 1,571,673 of NC_084784.1, read as the reverse complement.
CCAGCCCCATGCCCCTGCCACCAGCCCCCATGGCCCCAGCCCTGCTTGTGCCTCTATCCCAGTGCCCCCAGCCCCATGCCCCTGACACCAGCCCCAATGCCCCCAGCCCCATGCCCCTGCCACCAGCCCCCATGGCCCCAGCCCTGCTTGTACCTCTATCCCAGTGCCCCTAGCCCCATGCCCCTGCCACCAGCCCCCATGGCCCCAGCCCTGCTTGTGCCTCTATCCCACTGCCCCCAGCCCCATGCCCCTGCCACCAGCCCCCATGGCCCCAGCTCTGCTTGTGTCTCTATCTCTGTGCCCATGCCCATGTCCTCAACCTCTGTGCCCCTGCCCACAGCCCCTGTGCCTGTGCCCCTCTGGTTTTGCCCCCAGCCCCTCTGTCCCCGGTCCTGTGCCACAGCCCTCTGGCCTCAGCCTCTGTGACCCTGCCCCCAGCCCCTGTGCCCCGAGGCCTGCCTCATACCCCCAGCCCCCTGTCTCTGTGCCCCCAGCCCTGGCTGGTGCCAGTCAGCAGTGCCCTTGGCCCTTGCAGGTGCAGAGGGGCCGGCAGCCCTGTGTGGCTGAGCTCTGTGCCCTCAGGAGTCTGTTCTCAGGCTCCCCACTGGGGCTCAACCATCTGCGAGGGTCTCATCTGGTGAGTGGGGCCCTTCTCCTGCCCACAGCTCACGGGTGACTCTGCCCCAGGGGTCCCAGGTGCAAGCCCAAAACAGGGGCTCATGCCCCACACCCAGCACAAATGGAGACCCTGAGTCCTGGGCTGCAGTGGCCAAGGGTGGGGGGATCTCCCTGTGCAGACATCAGGGCATGGAGCTGCTGGGGAGAGGTTGGAGGAGCCACAGAGTTGATCTGAGGGATCATCTGCTGTGAGACAGGCTGAGAGCTGGGGATGTTGAGTCTGGAGAAGAGGAGGCTGAGGGGAGCCAGGAGCACTCTCTGACACTCCCTGACAGGAGGCTGCAGGGAGCTGGGGTCAGTCTCTGCTCCTAAGTAACAAGAGGAAAGGGGCTGGAGTTGCCCCAGGGGAGGCTGAGGCTGGAGCTGAGGCAGAACTGTTTCCCTGAGAGGGGTGTCACCCCTGTGCCAGGCTGCCCAGGGAGCTGGGGCAGTGCCCAGCCCTGGAGGGACCCCAAAGCCGTGGGGTGAGGTGCTGAGGGGTCAGTGCTGGGCTGGGCAGGGTGAGGGCAGGGCTGGGGCTGCAGCAGCTTCAGGGGCTTTTCCAGCCCAACCAATTGCACCCTGTGGGGCACAACTGGAACAGGAGATGCCCAAAGAGGTCAACCCCCCATCTCTGCAGCTCCTGGCTGCCTTTCCCCATGACTCTGCCCCCTCTCTCCCCCTCCCCAGAAGGCTCTCAGTCGCATCCTCTTCCTCACCCCTCACTTACCGCCCTT